>NW_027508849.1:40000-142500 GCF_051911475.1 Siphateles boraxobius
AACACAGGCAGGGTGTGTCATAAATCACACATGTAACGCAGGCCGACACTGAGGGTGTGAAACTGGAGATTCAGTAACAGTGTGAAGAGGATCGACACACATGCGATCCTGTGACTCTACAGACGCTGCATCACGGAGGAAATGAACAATACAGAGTGAAATCTCACACACAGTAGACATGTGTCTGAACCACACGAGCTCTGCACAGACCCCCAACAGGAAACACTCTCAGCGGCACAGGAAGCTCTTTACAGACCTCAGGATCAGGTTCAGGACTGTAATGTGGTTCAGGTCCAGGTTTTCAGGATTGTGATGTGGTTCAGGATCAGGTTCAGGACTGTAATGTGGTTCAGGTCCAGGTTTTCAGGATTGTGATGTGGTTCAAGTCCAGGTTTCAGGATTGTGATGTGGTTCAGGTCCAGGTTTTCAGGATTGTGATGTGGTTCAGGTCCAGGTTTCAGGATTGTGATGAGGTTCAGGTCCAGGTTTTAGGATTGTGATGTGGTTCAGGTCCAGGTTTTCAGGATTGTGATGTGGTTCAGGTCCAGGTTTTCAGGATTGTGATGTGGTTCAGGTCCAGGTTTCAGGATTGTGATGAGGTTCAGGTCCAGGTTTTAGGATTGTGATGTGGTTCAGGTCCAGGTTTTCAGGATTGTGATGTGGTTCAGGTCCAGGTTTCAGGATTGTGATGTGGTTCAGGTCCAGGTTTCAGGATTGTGATGTGGTTCAGGTCCAGGTTTCAGGATTGTGATGAGGTTCAGGTCCAGGTTTCAGGATTGTGATGTGGTTCAGGTCCAGGTTTCAGGATTGTGATGTGGTTCAGGTCCAGGTTTCAGGATTGTGATGTGGTTCAGGTCCAGGTTTCAGGATTGTGATGAGGTTCAGGTCCAGGTTTTAGGATTGTGATGTGGTTCAGGTCCAGGTTTTCAGGATTGTGATGTGGTTCAGGTCCAGGTTTTCAGGATTGTGATGTGGTTCAGGTCCAGGTTTCAGGATTGTGATGAGGTTCAGGTCCAGGTTTTAGGATTGTGATGTGGTTCAGGTCCAGGTTTTCAGGATTGTGATGAGGTTCAGGTCCAGGTTTTCAGGATTGTGATGTGGTTCAGGTCCAGGTTTCAGGATTGTGATGTGGTTCAGGTCCAGGTTTCAGGATTGTGATGTGGTTCAGGTCCAGGTTTCAGGATTGTGATGAGGTTCAGGTCCAGGTTTCAGGATTGTGATGTGGTTCAGGTCCAGGTTTCAGGATTGTGATGTGGTTCAGGTCCAGGTTTCAGGATTGTGATGAGGTTCAGGTCCAGGTTTTCAGGATTGTGATGTGGTTCAGGTCCAGGTTTCAGGATTGTGATGTGGTTCAGGTCCAGGTTTTCAGGATTGTGATGAGGTTCAGGTCCAGGTTTCAGGGTTGTCATGTGGTTCAGCTTCATGTTTTCAGGATTGTGATGTGGTTCAAGTCCAGGTTTCAGGATTGTGATGTGGTTCAGGTCCAGGTTTTAGGATTGTGATGTGGTTCAGGTCCAGGTTTTTGGATTGTGATGTGGTTCAAGTCCAGGTTTCAGGATTGTGATGTGGTTCAGGTCCAGGTTTTCAGGATTGTGATGTGGTTCAGGTCCAGGTTTCAGGATTGTGATGAGGTTCAGGTCCAGGTTTCAGGATTGTGATGTGGTTCAAGTCCAGGTTTCAGGATTGTGATGTGGTTCAGGTCCAGGTTTTCAGGATTGTGATGTGGTTCAGGTCCAGGTTTCAGGATTGTGATGAGGTTCAGGTCCAGGTTTTAGGATTGTGATGTGGTTCAGGTCCAGGTTTTCAGGATTGTGATGTGGTTCAGGTCCAGGTTTTCAGGATTGTGATGTGGTTCAGGTCCAGGTTTCAGGATTGTGATGAGGTTCAGGTCCAGGTTTTAGGATTGTGATGTGGTTCAGGTCCAGGTTTTCAGGATTGTGATGTGGTTCAGGTCCAGGTTTCAGGATTGTGATGTGGTTCAGGTCCAGGTTTCAGGATTGTGATGTGGTTCAGGTCCAGGTTTCAGGATTGTGATGAGGTTCAGGTCCAGGTTTCAGGATTGTGATGTGGTTCAGGTCCAGGTTTCAGGATTGTGATGTGGTTCAGGTCCAGGTTTCAGGATTGTGATGTGGTTCAGGTCCAGGTTTCAGGATTGTGATGAGGTTCAGGTCCAGGTTTTAGGATTGTGATGTGGTTCAGGTCCAGGTTTTCAGGATTGTGATGTGGTTCAGGTCCAGGTTTTCAGGATTGTGATGTGGTTCAGGTCCAGGTTTCAGGATTGTGATGAGGTTCAGGTCCAGGTTTTAGGATTGTGATGTGGTTCAGGTCCAGGTTTTCAGGATTGTGATGAGGTTCAGGTCCAGGTTTTCAGGATTGTGATGTGGTTCAGGTCCAGGTTTCAGGATTGTGATGTGGTTCAGGTCCAGGTTTCAGGATTGTGATGTGGTTCAGGTCCAGGTTTCAGGATTGTGATGAGGTTCAGGTCCAGGTTTCAGGATTGTGATGTGGTTCAGGTCCAGGTTTCAGGATTGTGATGTGGTTCAGGTCCAGGTTTCAGGATTGTGATGAGGTTCAGGTCCAGGTTTTCAGGATTGTGATGTGGTTCAGGTCCAGGTTTCAGGATTGTGATGTGGTTCAGGTCCAGGTTTTCAGGATTGTGATGAGGTTCAGGTCCAGGTTTCAGGGTTGTCATGTGGTTCAGCTTCATGTTTTCAGGATTGTGATGTGGTTCAAGTCCAGGTTTCAGGATTGTGATGTGGTTCAGGTCCAGGTTTTAGGATTGTGATGTGGTTCAGGTCCAGGTTTTTGGATTGTGATGTGGTTCAGGTCCAGGTTTCAGGATTGTGATGTGGTTCAGGTCCAGGTTTTAGGATTGTGATGTGGTTCAGGTCCAGGTTTCAGGATTGTGATGGGGTTCAGGTCCAGGTTTTAGGATTGTGATGTGGTTCAGGTCCAGGTTTTCAGGATTTTGATGTGGTTCAGGTCCAGGTTTCAGGATTGTGATGTGGTTCAGGTCCAGGTTTTCAGGATTGTGATGAGGTTCAGGTCCAGGTTTTAGAATTGTGATGTGGTTCAGGTCCAGGTTTCAGGATTGTCATGTGGTTCAGCTTCATGTTTTCAGGATTGTGATGTGGTTCAAGTCCAGGTTTCAGGATTGTGAAGTGGTTCAGGTCCAGGTTTTAGGATTGTGATGTGGTTCAGGTCCAGGTTTTAGGATTGTGATGTGGTTCAGGTCCAGGTTTCAGGATTGTGATGTGGTTCAGGTCCAGGTTTCAGGAATGTGATGTGGTTCAGGTCCAGGTTTTAGGATTGTGAGGTGATTCAGGTCCAGGTTTCAGGATTGTGATGTGGTTCAGGTCCAGGTTTCAGGATTGTGATGTGGTTCAGGTCCAGGTTTCAGGATTGTGAGGTGATTCAGGTCCAGGTTTCAGGATTGTGATGTGGTTCAGGTCCAGGTTTCAGGATTGTGATGTGGTTCAGGTCCAGGTTTTAGGATTGTGATGTGGTTCAGGTCCAGGTTTCAGGATTGTGATGTGGTTCAGGTCCAGGTTTCAGGAATGTGATGTGGTTCAGGTCCAGGTTTTAGGATTGTGAGGTGATTCAGGTCCAGGTTTCAGGATTGTGATGTGGTTCAGGTCCAGGTTTCAGGATTGTGATGTGGTTCAGGTCCAGGTTTTAGGATTGTGATGTGGTTTCTGCAGGTCTGCTGGTTCTGCCGTCAGGACGGGCCGCTCTCAGCTGCTGTAGAAGAGACTTTAGCAACGGATCGACAGCCTTTCAGCTGAGCACCACTCCTGATCCGACCTGCAAAACACACTGGAGCGCTGATGTGAGTCTGACACATGACATGAATCACATTATTAGGGCATAAAAAGCCAAAATTATGAGATAAAAAGTGGAGACGGAGACGGACTTTTGATTTGTACATATATGTACATATATACCCCCTCTACATATATTTAACATTTATGTGCATATACGGGAAAATATATGCACTTACATGAAAACGGACATTTTTGCTATATTTTGAAATAAATGTTTCATATATGTCTGTGTTTTATATATATGAATTTTGCATATATTCTCATATAGGCAGCAGACATACATGGGCACTGACATTATATATGTAATTTACATATATTGACATACATTACATTTCTGTATGGGTAAAGGCAACTTAGACACTTATAAGGCACACGCAAACATAACATGAATCTGTTGACTCTTTGAATAAAACTCAAACAAAATAGTCCATATAGAGAAAGTTGAAGAGTAAGTCTGTTCAAGCAAAATATAAATAACAAAGATAATACTCAACAGTTCTGTCTCAGTCATTTTCTGCTTTGGGGTAGGTAGGCAATTCAAAGTCTGGATGAAAAAACAATGTCCCCAAAAAGAGAAAAAATTATGAATCCACTGGTTCGAGGCCCCACAAAAAAACAGGTTATCCTCCAGTTGGAAAAAGTCCCCAGAGTTTAACGTAGCAACAGTAACTAAGGAGGGCGGGGCTTAGCGAAGGGTCAATTGTTTCAGTCAGCTAGTGATTTAATGAGCATGAATCAGTGTTTATTATGAAGAGGTTGAGGGTGATCACATGACTGTGTGTGTGTGTGTGTGTGTGTGTGTGTGTGTGTGTGTGTGTGTGTGTGTGTGTGTGTGTGTGCGTGTGTGTGCGTGTGTGTGTCTGCGCGTGTGTGTCTGCGTGTGTGTGCGTGCGTGCGTGCGTGCGTGCGTGTGTGTGTTTGTGTGTGTGTGTGTGTGTGTGTGTGTGTAGGATATAATGGTGGTGGATGAGACTGGAGAGACGGATTCGACACGAGTTCATCACGCAGTGTCCCACACACTCGTTCTGAAAGGGAATTACACGAAGGTTATTTGCCAGATGGATTGTCTGGAGGTCAGGAATTCTGAACTGTCCATCATATCAATGATGTGTGAGCTAAAATATTATAAATCACGTCTTCATCATTCTTCTCTCTGCAGGAGTCTGTGATGCTCCATTGTAAAGGTGAGTGCTAAACTATTATACTCTATAAAAATAATATTTTACCGTTCAAAAGAGTCTCTTCTGCTCATTATTACTGTGTTTATTTGATCAGAAATACAGTAAAACAGTGAAATATGATTCCAATGTAAATCAGCTGTTCCCTTTCGAAAGCTACAATCGATGCTGCGCTGCTCAGCGCATTGGGAACGTCTTTAATCGTGACCAGCTGTGAATATTGTGTGTAACACGTCGATAGAATTGACCCGGAGGTAATATAGCCTCGGTCGATGACGTCATCGGCGCGCACCCGCAACACGAGGCTATAAATAGATGAGCCGCAGGTGCATCGTCAGGTCTTTTGTCTTCAGACCATTCTGTGCATGTGTGAACGCAAACACCCTCTCTATCTCTCATCTGTTCTCAGATCTTTGTTAGGAGTTAGTTTTGTCAGGCAGTGTGCAGAAAATTTCTCATTTCTCAAAATCTTTTTCTCTCACGCTACATTAAAGAGTTTTTGAAAGTAAAAAAGAGGAGAAATGAGCCAACACCCGTCCCATGTCTGAGCTGGATACACACGATTACTGTTTTGTTTGTTTGGGGGAAGAGCACGCGGTTCTGGCTATAGAGAATGGCGGGTGCGAGCATTGTGACCAGCTCACGGTTAAGATGCTTCGCTCCCGTCTGAACTATTTCCAGTCCACACCCGCATTATCATCGTGGGGCTCTCGTATGGATCTGCATGACGAGCAAGAGACGGGTGCGTCCCTTTCGCTTGCTGCGTCACCAGATCCACGCATCCCTTCTCGTGATCTCGAAGCGCGCTCCGGTGCTTCTTCGACTCGAGATGCCTCGGGTTGAAGAGAGGCTCGCGAGCTATCTCTCTCCCGAATCGGCATCTTCGATAAAGAAACCTACCCTCCCCACTAAACCCTGTCGTGTTACATCATCTTTAGTGGGAAAAGCTTATCAAGCTGCAGGTCAGGCTGGTGCTGCGCTGCACACTATGGCAGTGTTACAGGCGTACCAGGCTGACCTGCTGAAGGATCTGAGTGCAGGCAGTACGATCGACGAAGAATCTTTTTCTGAGCTTCGTCGTGCAACAGATTTGTCTCTTCGTGCGACCAAGCAGACGGCCCGTGCTATCGGCCGTTCAATGTCTGCTTTGGTTAGCACGGAGAGGCATCTGTGTCTTAATCTGACAGGGATTGAGGAAAAAGATCGTTTATTTCTTATTGGCTCTCCTATCTCTCCATCTGGGCTGTTTGGTGACTCAGTGAACACCGTTGTCACCCGATTTAAGGAGGTTAAGAAACACGAGGAAGCGTTTGTCCAGTTTCTTCCCCGTCGCACTCAAGGGGAGGGGCCGTCTGCCACCCAGCCCCGCCCCGGTCCTTCAAAACCTAGGGAGGTAAAGAAGCAGAGCGTAGTGGACCGTGCTCCCCCTCGCAGGGATTGGGGACAGGTTCGCCGTGCTCAGCAACCTCCCAAGCCAGACCTCAGGGCTATCATTAACAGAAAGAAGAAGTCCTGATGGTCTGGCGCCCAATCTGGTGGGGGTAGCCGTCCACGGAATGGGGCGCATGCAAGATCTTTTCGCCCCTTCCCGTTACCCTCACAAAACCTCTCCATCCCCACCACCTCTCGTGCTTCGGGGGGCAGCGGTTTCCAGCGAAATGTTGGCTGTTCCGTTGTTTCCTGCCGTCATTCAGGACACGGAACATCCAACATCCCCTCAAAAGGAAGTATTAAAATTTATACCACTCTCAGAAAGTCTGGCAGCGTGGAAACTTCTGCCAGGCATTTTTGCGTGGGTATTAAGCACAGTACAGATAGGATACAGAATCCAATTTATTCGTCGTCCTCCACATTTCAACGGCGTGGTCTTCACTTCCGTGAAACCGGAGCTGATGCATGTACTGTCACAAGAGCTGCAAACCCTTCTGAGCAAAGAGGCCATAGAACATGTTCCTCCCCCAGAGAGAGAGTCAGGCTATTACAGCAGATACTTCCTGGTTCCCAAAAAGGATGGGGGGGTGCGTCCAATCTTAGATCTTCGAGGCTTAAACCGTACAGTCAAAGCGCTCAAGTTCAAGATGTTAACTGTCAAGACGGTCGTGACGCAAATTCAACATCACGATTGGTTCGTCACGATCGATTTGAAGGACGCTTATTTTCACATAGAAATATTGCCACAACACAGGAAATTCCTGAGGTTCGCTTTCGGGGGCGAAGCGTACCAGTTTCGGGTTCTTCCATTCGGCCTGGCCTTGTCACCCCGCACATACACGAAATGCATGGATGCAGCACTGGCTCCATTACGACTCCAGGGCATTCGCATTTTGAATTACATCGACGATTGGTTGATACTAGCACAATCGCGAGAGATGGCGCTCCAACACAGAGACATCGTGTTAGCTCATCTAGTTGCTCTAGGGTTGAGATTCAACACCAAGAAAAGTGTTCTTTCTCCTGCCCAGAGAACGACTTATCTCGGGATTGTTTGGGATTCGGTCACGATGCGGGCACAAATGTCTCCCGCTCGAATCGAGACCATTCGGCAGACCATGAGCAAAGTCAGGCTAGGCCAAGAACCCACTGTTCGTCAGTACCAACAAATGTTGGGTTTCATGGCGTCAGCATCCACAGTGATTCCTCTGGGGCTGTTGCACATGAGACCATTTCAGTTGTGGCTAAAAGCCAGAGGGTTTCATCCAAGAGCCAATCCTCAAAGGCACATAAAAGTGACGTGCCGCGGGCTTCGTACACTATCTCTGTGGGTCAGACCCCGGTTCCTCGCCTTGGGTCCCACTCTAGGGGCGCCGTGTCGTCGCAGACTGCTAACGACGGACGCCTCCCTGATGGGCTGGGGAGCGGTCTTAGATGGCCGTCCAGCTCAAGGGGAATGGGGAGGTCATCAGCTCGATTGGCACATCAATTGCCTCGAGTTGATGTCCGTATTTCTGGCTCTGAAATATTTTCTCCATCAATTGAGGGGCTGTCATGTCCTAGTGCGGGTGGACAACACAGCAGCAGTCTCTTATATAAATCACCAGGGGGGTCTGCGCTCACGCAATCTGAACAGAATAGCGTGGCAGATTTTTCTCTGGGCCCAGGACAAGTTCCTGTCACTTAGGGCAGTATACATTCCAGGGCATTTGAATGTGGGAGCAGATTTACTGTCCAGACAGACACTACCGACAGGGGAATGGAAACTCCACCCGGAAGTAGTGAAACAGATTTGGACCAAATTTAACAAAGCAGATGTGGACCTCTTCGCCTCCCAGCAGACAGCGCAATGTCCCCTTTACTTCTCTCTGAGTCACCCAGCTCCGTTGGGTCTGGATGCGATGGCGCACTCATGGCCCAAGATGCGCCTGTATGCGTTTCCTCCAGTTTCTTTGCTCCCGGGAGTTCTAGCCAGAGTTCGCCAACAAGGGTCTTGCCTCTTGCTGATAGCGCCACGTTGGCCGAACAGAGTGTGGTTCTCGGAGATAATATCTCTCCTCGACGGCTCGCCTTGGGCGATTCCGGAGAGGAGGGACCTTCTGTCTCAGGCGGAGGGCACGATATTCCATCCCAGGCCCGACCTGTGGAATCTTCATGTTTGGCCCCTGATGGGAACCAACTGAGGGACACTGGGCTTTCGCCTGCTGTTTTGAGACTATTCTGAGTGCCAGGGCTTCCTCCACTAGACAAAGTTATGCCAGTAAATGGGGTGTTTTTGAAAGGTCGTGTGTTGTACACAATGTAGATCCAGTCAACTGCCAGGTTGCTTCAGTTCTGGACTCCATGCAAGAGAAATTATCAACAGGCGCATGCCCTGCTACTCTTAAGGTTTATGTGGCCGCTCTTTCGGCTTGCCACGCCTTAGTTGACGGGGCGCCGCTCGGGAGACATCCTCTGCTCTCTCACTTCCTTCGTGGGGCCAGGCGACTGAGGCCTCCAGTAAAAACCAAGATTCCTTCGTGGGATTTAGCTATAGTCCTCGAGGGTCTGGTTGAAACCCCCTTTGAACCTATAGAGTCAGCGTCTGATAAACTTCTGACTCTAAAAATGGTTTTTCTAATGGCAATAACTTCCTTGAAGAGAATTGGGGATATGCAGGCTCTGTCTATCTCTCCATCCTGCTTAGACTTTGCCCCAGGAATGGTGAAAGTGATTTTGCATCCTCATCCTGATTACCTGCCTAAGGTTCCATTTTCGTCTATACATCCGGTCATTCTAGAAGCCTTCTGTCCTCCACCATTTACAACGCCGGAGCAGGTGTGTCCAGTCCGTGCTCTTCAGGCTTACATCCACCGCACTAGCCAGTGGCGTAAGTCAGAGCAATTATTCGTCTGTTATGGTGGTAGTAACAGAGGAGGAGCTGCTACCAAGCAGACCATGTCTCATTGGGTCAGGGATGCAATTTCTTTGGCTTATGAGGCGCGCGGTCAAGCTTCGCCTGTAGGTCTCAGAGCTCACTCTACCAGGGGGGTCGCTTCTTCTAGTGCTTTGGCGAGGGGTGCCCCCCTACAACAGATTTGTGATGCGGCAGGTTGGTCCTCTCCGCACACATTCATAAGGTTTTATAGTTTGGATGTTCATGCCACTCCGGGCTCTCATGTCCTTGAGTCAACATCACAGGCTAGTGTCTGAGGCCTTCTTGCGTTCTTGTGAGCACATGCACAACCGTTGGGGTCCAGACATGTTCAAGCACGGCGGCGTGGGTATTCTCGTTCCCAATGCGCTGAGCAGCGCAGCATCGATTGTAGCTTTCAAAAGGGAACGATCTCGGTTACTTCACTGTAACCTTGTTCCCTGAGAAAGCGGAACGAGATGCTGCGCTGCTTTGCCGTGCTGAAGATGTCCCAGGACTGCTCTTCAGACAAAATATCCTGACGATGCACCTGCGGCTCATCTATTTATAGCCTCGTGTTGCGGGTGCGCGCCGATGACGTCATCGACCGAGACTATATTACCTCCGGGTCAATTCTATCGACGTGTTACACACAATATTCACAGCTGGTCACGATTAAAGACGTTCCCAATGCGCTGAGCAGCGCAGCATCTCGTTCCGCTTTCTCAGGGAACGAGGTTACAGTGAAGTAACCGAGATCGTTTTCTATGTGAATATATAGTAAAGTGTAATTTATTCCTGTGATCAAAGCTGAATTTTCAGCATCATTACTCCAGTCTTCAGTGTCACATGATCCTTCAGAAATCACTATAATATACTGTATATTATACACACTGTATATAAATTTATGATTATTATCAATGTTGAAAACAGTTCATATTTTTGTGGAAACAAAATTATTTTTCATGATTCTTTGATGAATAGAACAGCATTTATTTGAAATAGAATCTTTTGCAACATAAATGTCTGTCACTTTTGATCCATTTATGGTAGTCCATCATAAGAGTAACATATCATATTATAGGTATTTAATTAGATTAATAATCTGTTGTTTTTTAATTTTACACACACATATTCCTTGTGTGTGCAAGCACACTTGGCAATAAAGCTCTTTCTGATTCTGATTCTGATTGTTTAAGACGTATAAGTCTTTACAGTAGATGAAGTGATTGATCAGTGTTTTCTGTTCCATCAGATCTCTGTCGTTCTCCAGGTGAGTCTGATACACACCGTTCACTCATAAACATGCAGTTATTATAAACACAGACACAAAAACACACTTAACAATCAAAACAATGTGGTTATGAAATGATAAAGCAATAGATCTGTTGAACATCAGCAGTCAGTGTTTATTGTCTGTGCTTTTCAGCTGAATTGCAGCACAGTAATAGCACTGTGAACAGGAGCACTTCTGCTGGCGTCTTCATCATCTTCATCTTCATCTTCTTCATCTTCACCGTTTAAACGAGTGAGCAGAAACGAGAGAGAGAGAGAGAGAGAGAGAGAGAGAGAGAGAGAGAGAGAGAGAGAGAGAGAGAGATGATATACAGTAATAACAGTTATATACGTGACATTCACTGATGTAAAGCGTCTCTGTTTCAGGTCTGTAGTTTCACAGTGAAGACTCGAGATCCTGTGCCGTGGAGGTCAAACACAGAGATCATAATATATATATATATATTTATATATTTTAAATTGTTATAATTTATAATAGATTATTATTTCTCATATGGATTTAAATGCTTTATAAAATATTATATTATACTGTACAGTACTGTACTGTACTGTACTGTAAACTGATTATATATAGTTTTTACATTTGAGGAAAATGTTTTTAACTACATTGGTCACAAATTTAATGTAAAAAGTCAAACATGTAAAATGAGTCAGGAGTTAGTTTAGTTTTATCCTGGTCATATGAATGTAATCTACTGTGTGTAAAGAGGATTGCAAGCAGCGCTCATCCATGTTACGAGATGGCGTACTAGAATAGGGAATGAGATGAGGGATTTTATTTTACTTTTTATTCTTTGTATTTTTATAGCTTGCTGAAGAAACCAGAGATGCTTATGTCTTGAAAAAGCAGCAAAATGTAATTCTTCTTCATGAAGGGTGAAGATATGTTTTGAAACCGAGAGGACTAACATGTCTGATGTAATGTTTATGGAAGAATGTATTATATTTGTGAGCGATTAAGATAATAATCCAAAGTATTCTTTTCTAATCTTTATTCATATTGATGATCTTTCCCTATAATTAATCATGTACCTTCCTAATAAGGCAGAGAAAGGTTCTATTGTCTGTGAGCTTGTGTTATCTGTGTTATGAGTAACAGAGATATAAAGAGAGATCACTCTCACATTCTCCTGACTGACTGTGGGCTAAATAAAACATTATAATCATTGATTGAACATTTGTCTCTTATTCACAATTGTTTATTTGCCACAACAGTTTCTAGAAGAAAATAGCGTCATAGGTTCAGCTTAAGTAAGTTCAGTGAGGTTTCATTATTGTTTATTCCGGCTGACTACATCATGCGTTGTGGTCGTGTCTAGGTGCAGGTCCTCCATCTGATCTGGATACGGCCCGGATCCGGCTGACTACATCATACGTTGTGGTCGTGTCTAGGTGCAGGTCCTCCAACTGATCTGGATACAGGCCCGGATCCGGCTGACTACACCATGTGTTGTGGTCGTGTCTAGGTGCAGGTCCTCCATCTGATCTGGTTACGGCCCTGAACCGGCTGACTACATCATGGGTTGTGGTCGTGTCTAGGTGCAGGTCCTCCATCTGATCTGGATACGGCCCGGATCCGGCTGACTACATCATGCGTTGTGGTTGTGTCTAGGCGCAGGTCCTCCATCTGATCTGGATACGGCCCAGATCCGGCTGACTACATCATGCGTTGTGGTCGTGTCTAGGCGCGGGTCCACCATCTGATCTGGATACGGCCCGGATCCGGCTGACTACATCATGCGTTGTGGTCGTGTCTAGGCGCGGGTCCACCATCTGATCTGGTTACGGCCCAGATCCGGCTGACTACATCATGTGTTGTGGTCGTGTCTAGGTGCAGGTCCTCCATCTGATCTGGTTACGGCCCAGATCCGGCTGACTACATCATGTGTTGTGGTCGTGTCTAGGCGCGGGTCCACCATCTGATCTGGATACGGCCCGGATCCGGCTGACTACATCATGAGTTGTGGTCGTGTCTAGGCGCAGGTCCTCCAGCTGATCTGGATCCGGCCCGGATCCGGCTGACTACATCATGCATTGTGGTCGTGTCTAGGTGCAGGTCCTCCATCTGATCTGGATACGGCCCGGATCCGGCTGACTACATCATGCGTTGTGGTCGTGTCTAGGCGCGGGTCCACCATCTGATCTGGTTACGGCCCAGATCCGGCTGACTACATCATGCGTTGTGGTCGTGTCTAGGTGCAGGTCCTCCATCTGATCTGGATACGGCCCGGATCCGGCTGACTACATCATGAGTTGTGGTCGTGTCTAGGCGCAGGTCCTCCATATGATCTGGATACGGCCCGGATCCGGCTGACTACATCATGAGTTGTGGTCGTGTCTAGGCGCAGGTCCTCCATATGATCTGGATACGGCCCGGATCCGGCTGAGTACATCATGAGTTGTGGTCGTGTCTAGGCGCAGGTCCTCCATATGATCTGGATACAGTGAAAGTGAAACCAAATTTTTTTTTTATTGAATTTATTTAATTTATTGAATCATTTTAATGTATTATTACAATCATTTTTTAACTGACTGTAATATTATGAAATTGAATAAATTTGCTGTGAACCTGAATTTGTTCCTCACTGAAAATCCATCACTCGTCAGCCACTTATCCTGCGTACAGGGTCTCGGGGGGCTGGAGCCAATCCCAGCTCACATTGGGCCTAAAGCGGGGTACACCCTGGACAGGGTCTCGGGGGGCTGGAGCCAATCCCAGCTCACATTGGGCCGAAAGCGGGGTACACCCTGGACAGGGTCTCGGGGGACTGAAGCCAATCCCAGCTCACATTGGGCCGAAAGCGGGGTACACCCTGGACAGGGTCTCGGGGGACTGGAGCCAATCCCAGCTCACATTGGGCCGAAAGTGGGGTACATCCTGAACAGGGTCTCGGGGGGCTGAAGCCAATCCCAGCTCACATCGGGCGGAAAGCGGGGTACACCCTGGACAGGGTCTCGGGGGGCTGGAGCCAATCCCAGCTCACATCGGGCGGAAAGCGGGGTACACCCTGGACAGGGTCTCGGGGGGCTGGAGCCAATCCCAGCTCACATCAGGCGGAAAGCGGGGTACACCCTGGACAGGGTCTCGGGGGGCTGGAGCCAATCCCAGCTCACATCGGGCGGAAAGCGGGGTACACCCTGGACAGGGTCTCGGGGGACTGGAGCCAATCCCAGCTCACATTGGGCCGAAAGCGGGGTACACCCTGGACAGGGTCTCGGGGGACTGGAGCCAATCCCAGCTCACATTGGGCCGAAAGCGGGGTAATTCCTGGACAGGGTCTCGAGGGGCTGGAGCCAATCCCAGCTCACATCGGGCGGAAAGCGGGGTACACCCTGGACAGGGTCTCGGGGGACTGGAGCCAATCCCAGCTCACATTGGGCCGAAAGCGGGGTACACCCTGGACAGGGTCTCGGGGGACTGGAGCCAATCCCAGCTCACATCGGGCGGAAGGCGGGGTACACCCTGGACAGGGTCTCGGGGGGCTGGAGCCAATCCCAGCTCACATCGGGCGGAAAGCGGGGTACACCCTGGACAGGGTCTCGGGGGGCTGGAGCCAATCCCAGCTTACATCAGGCGGAAAGCGGGGTACATCCTGGACAGGGTCTCGGGGGACTGGAGCCAATCCCAGCTCACATCAGGCGGAAAGCGGGGTACACCCTGGACAGGGTCTCGGGGGGCTGGAGCCAATCCCAGCTCACATCGGGCCGGAAAGCGGGGTACACCCTGGACAGGGTCTCGGGGGACTGGAGCCAATCCCAGCTCACATCAGGCGGAAAGCGGGGTACACCCTGGACAGGATCTCGGGGGACTGGAGCCAATCCCAGCTCACATCAGGCGGAAAGCGGGGTACACCCTGGACAGGGTCTCGGGGGACTGGAGCCAATCCCAGCTCACATCAGGCGGAAAGCGGGGTACACCCTGGACAGGGTCTCGGGACACTGGAGCCAATCCCAGCTCACATCGGGCGGAAAGCGGGGTACACCCTGGACAGGGTCTCGGGGGACTGGAGCCAATCCCAGCTCACATCGGGCGGAAAGCGGGGTACACCCTGGACAGGTCGCCAGTCCATCGCAGGATGTTTCAGTCTTGCTTTAGTTGTTTCTAAAGACTCAAGTTGAGTTCGACGGGTCATTCCACCAGCAGAGAACAGTCCCGGAAAAGAGACTTTGTGCCTTTTTTTTATCGATAAAAACTTTTTTGAAACAAATTTGGAAAACAATTGATTAGATATTGTCACGGTGTGGTGTGTGCAGAAGAAGGCGCAGTCCAAAAGTTCTAATGCAAATCTTTTACTAACAATTAACTTCAGGCAGGTCAATACACACGCTAAACTGAACTTACAATAACAATATAACCACCAATTCAGCGTTGTTTGTGTTTGTTGTTTGTACTATTTGTGCATACTTTTTGCGCATCTACATTAAAAATAACGAACGTGAGAGCGCAAACATGTGAACGGTCCTAAAGGAAATTAGGAGAATACTGCTTGTGTGTTTTTCTGTTTTCTGGCCTTAGCATACACATTAGAGTAAATTAGTTAGAGTTTTGCAGATTAACTTTTATACACTTCTTTTTTTTCACAGCAAAATTTTTCCTTTTCTTTATACAAAAAAGATTATATAAAGCTGGCCCCATGCTCTTCTGGTGTGAACCTCACCTTTATTACATGGTAAGTTATTTTTTTGTAACACTCACATACAGTAATGTATAACTAACTATTATTGATTACTGAACTTTCCTTTTCTTTCTCTTTCAGTGACGTGAATGTGGGAGTGCAGGCAGTGTGTTGCAAAGGAGAGTTGTAGGTACAAATTACTTAAGCATTATAAACTACACCATTGTTTAGGAAGCGGCAATCATTATGTTTGTGTATATTTAAATTGTCCATGCACATTTAAGACATGGGCAGGACTTAAAACCCACGTGTATAGAGTTCACCCATTACATTCTACACAGACAGCAACATGCTCATGTACTTTTCGATGTGAGATATGTGAGCGTTCTAACCCTTTCCACAGAAAAATATTTTTTTCTACACATTGCAACACATTTGAAAAATAATGAGACCGTAACTTGTGTATTTTTAGGTTGCTCTTTCAAGACAAATATTTCAGTACATTTTATTCACACAAAAAAAGAAAGCATAATTTACACTCACAAAAAGATTTTAAAGCAGGTTTAACTGTGTTTGCAGACTCAGCACATAGCTCTGAAGATGTAAATGCTGGATGTTCTACTGATGTGTCATATACTGAAGTTAGTACTGAGTCGGTGTCAGAAAGTGATGATCTTGCTGTTGTCAATTTGCCCAAATTAATTGAGCAGAAAATAGCTGTAATATTGTTGAAATTGGAACGTATATATCATATTCCTGCCAGAGTTTTAGACAAATTGTTGAAAGAATTGCATTTTTTGTTAAGCGATGCTTGTACGCCACTCACAAAACGTACTCTTACAGACATTTTCAAAAGCCATAACCTCCAAATCACTCAAGCTGTAATTGAAGATCTTGCCAAATCCATTTGTGTTGCTAACCCTGTGGCTCAAATTGTAGGGAAGTATGGACCACTTGCTACCTCCTTTAAAAGAAAACAATTCTACAAACTAAATTTTAAAGTTGTAGAGCCTGCAGAGTATTTTCTATCTGTACATCAAAGGAGGTCATTTCAGTATATTTCAATACTAGAGTTATTGCAGGAAATATTAAGTCACAGTCACATATTGGATAGAGTGATAAAGGAACAAACAGCTAAAGAAAATACTGAGGATTTGTGTGGTGGTCAAAGTGTGTACAAGTCTTTTCGAGATGGCAAGCATTACACTACTAATGACTTTCTAGCTACTCAAGAACTGAGGATCTTAATTACGCTCTACATTGATGATTTTGAGGTTTGCAATCCTCTCGGGACCTCACGCAAAAACACAAACTTTGTGGTGTATTTGGATCTTAGACAATTTACCACCAGGCTCTCATTCGGCTCTTTCATCCATTTATTTAGCAGCGCTTTGTAAAAGTGAAGATATAAAAACTTTTGGATTTGAAAAAGTGTTGGAACCGCTGCTGAAAGATTTGGTCATCTTGGAGCAACGTGGTGTGTATATTGCTCAGTTAAATTAATGTGTTAAAGGCACTGTCACTTGTGTAATAGCTGACAACCTAGGAGCTCATGGACTTGGAGGTTTTATAGAAAGTTTTTCTGCTGAATATATATGCAGGTTTTGTATTGCTAAGAAATCAGAAATTCAGTCATTGACTGCTGGTGCATTTGAGTGTCGAACACAGGGACTTCACGAAGCACATTTAAAATCTGCCCTGGAAACTGAAAAGGCGTGTTGTGGTGTTAAACGAGATTATGTTTTAAGTAAGAATCTTAATCATTTTCATGTGACTGCAGGCTATCCCCCAGATGTAGTACATGATTTGTTTGAGGGTGTTATACCAGTGGAGCTAGCTCATTGTTTAGCTCTTTTTATCTCAAACAAATATTTTACTCTTGAGAAACTAAACAGCTTAATCCAAAATTTTGAGTACAAATGGGGAGATAAAACTAATCGTCCTCACCAGACACCAAAAACTTTCTCAGTAAAGAAAAGTATCGGTGGGAATGCCCACGAAAACTGGGCTCTGCTTAGATTGTTGCCTTTCATTGTTGGTCCTCTTATTCCTGAGACTGAACCTGCCTGGCATGTTATTTTGGATCTTAAGGACATAGTGGAGCTTGTTGTTTGCCCCTGTCCTTTCTGATGAATCAATATCATATCTTGAATGTAAAATCATTGAACATCGCCAGCGATACCAAGAGCTCTTTCCAAATGTTAACCTTCTTCCTAAGCATCACTATTTAGAACATTACCCTCTTATGATTTGCCTCTTTGGACTTCGTGTTCATAGGTGGACAATGAGGTTTGAGGCAAAGCATAGTTTTTTTAAACGGGTTGCTCGCCATACCAATTGTTTTAAAAATATACCTCTTACACTTGCCAGAAAACATCAGCTCATGATTGTGTCTCATTTGCACTCCTCTGACCAAAGAACTTCTTTTGTGGTAACTAATACCTCACCAGTGCCAGTTGATTTACTGAAATCTGACATTGCAGTCGCAATCAAACAAAGGTTACCAGATGAGAAAGATGCCCATTTGACATCAAATGTGTCATACCATGGAATGAACTACAGCAAAGGAATGATTGTTGTCCATAGACATTTATTTGGTCTGCCTGAGTTTGCAGAAATATTGCAGATCTGTATTTTGCAAGGCAAGATCCATTTTGTAGTGAAAAAGTTGGCTGCTTGGTAAAGGGAGCACTTCAGAGCTTTTGAGTTGAGTATGTCACATGTAAAAGAGATGGTTCTCATTGAGCATGGTGAACTCTTGGATGACTACCCATTAGCAGCTAATTCAGTAGCAGGAATGCATCTTGTCACACTGAAGAGACACGTTGAGTGGCTGGGAAAACATTAAGTGTTTGTGAGTATCTTTTCCCCAATTACGTCACATGGCAAAGTAGATATCCATCTATTAATGCAAAAAAATAAAAATAGGGGCTGGTCTGACAGAGAACTTTTAAGCAGCCCGGTCTGGCTTCAAAAAAATAAAATAAAAATAATTTTACAATGAGTGAAGCAATTTCCTTGCTGCATTGTTCTGCTCTATGCACCAAACGTATTTTGCGGGAGTCCCCTGAAGTTCTCCAGTTGCACAAAACCCTGACTCAGAACCAACAAAAACGGCCAACATCATTTGCATTTTTGTTCAGTCTGTCTGTCTCTTCTATGGCAACTTAATGAGCCTTACATTTTTACACCTGCAAGTAGTGTACTGTCGGATCAGGTCCTTAAACTACATAGTTACAAAATAATTGAAAAAATTACTTTTTTTGTTTGTTTGACCAGACACAATTTTATATTTGAGATATAAAACACACACTTCTGTCTAATTGTAAAGATTTCAGTCCTTTTCTATTGTCTGTTTTAATATTTAGATCTACACAATGACCCAGCCTATTAGACTGAGAATCATCGTTGGTGAAGATGATCCCAGGAAGCTTGTTCTGCCAAGGGGTCTTCCAGAGTCCATAGAGGAATTGTGCCAGACAATAAAGACAAGTTTTGGATTACAGCAAGATATTCGTCTTCAATATCAAGATGCAGATTTTGGAAATGAATACCTAAATCTGTCAGAAATCTGTGAAATACAAGATAAAGCAAGTCTTAAAGTGATCTACTTGCAAAGTAATGCAACAGAAGATGATGCAACAACTCCCCCAAGAAGTACAGGGCCCAACAGAATGCTCAATCATCTCTTCGGGTGAAACAGAATCGGTTACATCTCAAGGTTCAGCTCCATCTACAAGGCAGTGGGTCTGGCCAAGTGTTTTTACTATCCCGCATTTCAAATATGACGCAGAACTTGAACTTGAGAAGGCTAATGCTGACTACAAAACAAATGCAACTCTTTTGAAACCTTCACCAAAACTAAAATCACACATTTTGGAGAGACTTGCAGAAGAAATAATTAAGTTCAAAGCCTACCCTAGTGACAATAATCTGAATGATGTTGCAGAAGCTCTAGTCAAAACACATCCTTGTCTGAGAGAACAGGGGTCTTTCAATGACTGTTATGGCTGGAAGTAGTGCTGGGCGGTATACCGGTTCATACCGAAAACCGGTGTATATTTTTGTTATGATATTCATTTTTAATATACCGCCATACCGATGTATTTAATTACACAGCGTTCGGAACGAACGTTACGCTGCGCCGTGCGACACTGTTTCAGACGGACCCTTTACAATGTTCCACTTCTAAGCAGCGACTGCGAGGGTAAACAGCAGTGCTCTGGTGTTACGTTACAGGGAAGATGGATGCTGCAGAACTATGGCGTTATTTTCCTGTCAAATGTTGAAAGTACATTAATATAATGAACGAGCGCGAATCTCTCTGCTCGTGCGCGGAATATAATGTGCTGCGCTCTCAGATATACGCTGCTCACGCTGGTCTATTTTCTCTGGGCTCGCTCAGAGAATCCTGCACTTAAAACGTGTTCAGTGCAATCGCGAATCTCTCCTCTTCCCCAGCTAACAATTTAGGTTATAAGAACGTTTTCATAACGTTCCCATTAAGTTATAAAAATGTTTACGTTATTTCTGAATGTTCTAGGAACATTCAAAACGTCCAGTTTTTTAGACGTTGTATTAACGTTATTTCTTGGTTAAAAGAACTTTATTCAAAACGTTATAAGAAGGTTCAATTCTCCCGTTATTGTCAGGATACAGGCACAGAGGCGGAGGTAAGTGAAAGCAAACGTGAGTTTATTTACAGTGATATATGTGCAGAGACAAAGTTCATGTGCAGGTGCGTTGACGATCACGTCGTGCAGAGGATCCCAGGTGAGCAGACCCTTCTTCAGAGAGTTGGACGTGGGTAGACAATGTCCAGTGATACGAATACTTTTCTGTTTCAGATCCAGGGAGGAACAGGGAGATCTCGGTGGACACGTGGAGCACTTGGATTCAAATGGCAGGACTCGGGAAACAGGGAACCAGACTGGAATACTGGAGACAGCAAGACAGGGAGACAAAGGTGAGTATATTCAGGGGTGAGTATAGTTACGTGATGGATCTTCGTTGGCAGACTTGGAAACTTCGGGAAATCGTGGGTAACGGTCTTCTCCTGTTGGAGGCTTGACAATGACTGGGGTGTGCGTGAGTGTTTTATAGGGCTGGGTAACGAGGTGACTGATTGTGAACAGGTGTGACTGGTTAATATTCCGGGGAGAGTGACCTTTGAGTGGTGGATGGGAATGAATCTGATTGATTCCTGACAGTTATATAAACGTTGTATTAACGTTCTTGCTTGGTTATAAGAACATCATTCAAACGTCATTAGAACGTACAATTCTCCCGTTATATAAACGTTGTATTAACGTTATTTCCTGGTTATAAGAACGTTATTAGAACGTTAAGAAATAATTTTAGATTATACTGGGCGCTATACTATTCTACAATATTCACTAATGACAGTAAAATAGACCATCCTAAGTCAATTTACTGCAGTAATTCCTCTCTCAACCAGTATGAAATGAAAACCCGTCATAAACCGGAAAACCGGCATTATTTTGAAAAAAAACGTGATATAAATGTTTGGTCAAACCGCCCAGCACTAGCTGGAAGATTAGCCTGAAGTATAAAATGGCAAACTTGCGGACCAAACTAAGAGGCCTGGGATGTGCTGAGGTGGAGATAAATTCACTGAAGAACAAGGCCACTGACAAAAAAGTCTAGCAGCATTGAATGTGAAGAAACCAAAAATGAGCCGAAGTTAATTACTGTCCACAGCCTGCAAAAGGAGAAACTGTTGACAGTCTGGAGCAGGAGAGAATCGCAATGCTTTCAGAAATTAAAAAGAGAAACAATGACCACATAGTGATTGAGAAAATGGGAAAGACTTTCTCCTACAGAAGACGAGTTGTTCTTCAAACAGAGCATATGGTTGCAGACTTTAAAAGCAGATGGCCAGCTCTCTTCAATGTGAAAGAGGTGTGTATCTCATCACATCAGGTTTATATATGCCCCATAATATAAATGTGTATATATATATATATATATATATATATATATATATATATATATATATATATATATCATTAATCCCTGATTTTCTTCTTTACCACTCATTTATAAACAAGCACTTTCTATTTTTATATCATGTGAACTTATCCTCGACACTATTCCTTATAAAAAACAATCGGATTGCTTTGATATCGCTACTTAGATCCAACTTTCCGAATCTCGGCTACTAGCCTTTAGCCCGCTAGCATTTCACGCGTGGCCTCGCGCCTATCGACCCTCTCATTTTACACCCGTTTGACTGAAAGGATACGGGTTATATCCATCATTTCAGTCCTAAATTAGTAGTGATATTGGTAGTATCACTACTAATTTACTGTTCATCTGTTATAATGGCGAACATATCGGATGTGTGTCTAACGTTACCTCTGAGTGCAGGTGAGGACACATTCGAGCTGGTTTCGGTACGATTGGAGCTGGAGTCGGTGGAGAAACAGATCCGCATTCTGCTGGTGAAGCAAGCCGAGCTGCGAGATCGGCGATCAACGCTTGAAACATCACGCGCCGATGCTCACAAGTCAGTGGTTAGTAACTTTTTGACTCCGACTTCGTCTACTCCGTGCGTTTCTCTGCCCAGGAGGACGCGATCATCTCTGCCTTCATTCACTCCGGCACCGAGGCAACACCATGGACCCTGGGTGATCCCACAGCGGAAGACACGAGCCAGGACCAGACCAAGGACTTCCCCGCCCCTCCCGGTCTTCGAGATCTCCACCCGGAACCGCTTCTCCCCTCTTCGCGAGCCGGAACGTGACGCCGCCGTGATCATCGGCACTTCCATGGTCCGTCATGTCCGTGCTACCTCAGGTAAGCGTAAGGTGCGCACTCACTGCTTTCCTG
The DNA here is from genome assembly GCF_051911475.1 of Siphateles boraxobius. Classification (NCBI taxonomy): domain Eukaryota; kingdom Metazoa; phylum Chordata; class Actinopteri; order Cypriniformes; family Leuciscidae; genus Siphateles; species Siphateles boraxobius. Next base: position 62,091 of record NW_027508849.1, read on the forward strand.
GTGCTCGTGTTCTCGATGTCGCTGCACAGATTCCCGAGATCCTGAACGGTGACGAGCGCGTCGGAGCTGTGGTCCTACACGCGGGGACGAACGACATCAGGCTGCGGCAGACGGAGGTTCTGAAGAAGGACTACAGAAGCCTGATCGAGACGGTTCGCAGCACATCGCCTGAAGCAACGATCATCGTGTCTGGACCGCTTCCCACGTATCGACTAGGACAAGAAAGGTTCAGTAGATTATTTGCTCTAAATGAATGGTTAATGTCATGGTGTAATGAACAGAAACTGCTCTTTGTAAATAATTGGAATCTGTTCTGGGAGCGACCTAGGCTCTACCGTGCTGATGGCCTGCACCCCAGCAGAATCGGAGCGGCTGTTCTGTCGGACAACATCTCCAAGACGTTACACACCATATGACTAGTAAGTCAAAGTCCAAATCACAGTCTTTGCTGTCCCAACTTAATTGATATAAGTAGTGTAGAACATTATATAGAAACTGTGTCTATTCCTCGCTTAGTGAGGCCAAACAATAAATCTAGTGTAGGATCTAGCAAAAATCTTATTGTAATTAAACCAGAAAATCTAAATATCAGTGAACAAAAACAATTTCTAAAGCTAGGTCTTCTAAACATTAGATCGCTCACACCTAAGGCGGTTATTGTAAATGAAATGGTCACAGATAATAGTTTCGATGTACTTTGCCTTACTGAAACCTGGCTTAAACCAAATTATTATTTCGGTCTAAATGAGTCTACTCCACCAGGATAATGTTATAAGCATGAGCCCCGTCTGATCGGTCGTGGCGGCGGTGTTGCAACAATCTATAGAGATATTCTTAATGTTACTCAGAAAACAGGTCACAGGTTTAATTCGTTTGAAGTACTTGTGCTAAATGTTACGCTCTTAGATGCAAGAAACAAATCCATATTATCTCTAGCCTTGGCTACCCTATATAGACCTCCAGGGCCCTATGCTGACTTCCTAAAAGAGTTTGCATACTTTCTCTCAGATCTATTGGTCAATGTCGATAAAGCAATAATTGTTGGAGACTTTAACATACACGTAGATAATACAAATGATGCGTTAGGGACTGCGTTTACAGATTTATTAAACTCCTTTGGGGTCACGCAAAACGTCAGTGGTCCCACTCATCGTCTAAATCATACACTAGATTTAATTATATCCTATGGAACCAATCCAACTGATATAAATATTATACCGCAAAGTGACGATCTCACTGATCATTACATGGTAACTTGTATAATACGTACTGCTGAAATTTGTCACGTTGCGCCACGTTATCGACCAGGCAGAACAATCCTTCCAACCACTATAGATAGATTCTCCAATAGCTTACCTGATCTATCTCAGCTGCTCAGTGAACCCAAACAAACAGATGAACTAGAGGAAATGACTAGCAGTTTGAGCACCATGTTCTCTAGTACACTAGATATTGTTGCACCAATTAGATTAAAAAAGGTAAGAGAGAAAACTAAAGCACCATGGTACAACAGTGCTACGCATGCAATCAAGAGAGAAACTCGTAACTTAGAGCGTAAATGGAAACAAACTAATTTAGAGGTCTTTAGTATCGCGTGGAAAGACAGTATGTCACGTTATAAAAAGGCTCTAAAAGCAGCCAGGGCTGAGCATCTCCGCAAACTAATAGAAAATAACCAAAATAATCCAAGGTTTTTATTCAACACCGTGGCTAGACTAACAAATAAACAAACATCACCAGAGCAAAATATTCCATTACAATATAGTAGTAATGATTTTATGAATTACTTCAATGAGAAAATAGAAAGCATCCGAAACACAATTGTAAATATACAATCCTCTATGATGTCTTATGATTCAGCCTCAATTATGGCCCCTCTAGAACAACTACACCGTTTTACAACTATAGGACAGGAAGAGCTAAATAAACTTATCATTGCATCTAAACCAACAACATGTTTATTAGATCCAATACCCACTAAACTACTCAAAGAAGTGTTACCTGTAGTCGAAGAGCCTCTTCTTAATATTATTAACTCGTCTTTATTTTTAGGTCATGTTCCAAAAATATTCAAGCTGGCAGTAATAAAACCTCTCATTAAGAAACCGCAATTAGATCCAAATAACTTAGCAAATTACAGACCCATTTCAAATCTTCCATTTATGTCTAAAATACTAGAAAAAATTGTGTCCGCTCAATTGTGCTCTTTCTTACAAGAAAATGATATCTATGAAAAATTCCAGTCGGGATTCAGACCGCATCATAGCACAGAAACTGCGCTAGTTAAAATTACAAATGATTTACTTTTAGCTTCTGACCAAGGCTGTATCTCAATACTAGTTCTACTCGATCTTAGTGCTGCGTTCGATACTATCGATCATAAAATACTCTTGGATCGACTACAAAACTACACTGGTGTTCAGGGACCGGCATTAAGCTGGTTTAGATCGTACTTATCAGACCGTTATCATTTTGTCTGTTTAAATGGGGAAAAAATCAAAGATAACGTCAGTAGACTATGGAGTGCCGCAAGGATCGGTGTTAGGCCCTCTGCTATTCTCAATATATATGCTGCCACTTGGTAATATTATAAGAAAACATGGAATTAATTTCCACTGTTATGCTGATGACACTCAATTATATATCTCATCACGACCAGATGAAAACACTAACTTATCTAAATTGATTGAGTGTCTAAATGATATAAAATGCTGGATGACGTGTAATTTCCTGCTATTAAATTCAGATAAAACGGAGGTACTACTTATTGGTCCAAAAAACTACCCACAAAATCCCTTACAATACAACTTTAATTTAGAAGGATGTCCTGTTACTTTATCCACTACAGTAAAAGACCTGGGTGTTATACTAGACCGCAACTTGACTTTCGAAAATCATATTTCATATGTTACAAGAACAGCCTTTTTCCACCTTAGAAACATTGCTAAGCTACGCAACATGCTATCTGTTTCTGATGCAGAAAAGTTAGTTCATGCATTCATGACCTCGAGACTAGATTACTGTAATGCTTTATTAGCTGGTTGTCCTGCATCCTCAATAAACAAGCTACAGTTAGTGCAAAATGCAGCCGCTAGAGTTCTTACTAGGTCAAGAAAATATGATCATATAACACCTATTTTATCATCTCTACACTGGTTACCTATTAAGTTACGTATCAATTACAAAGTATTCCTACTGACCTATAAAGCCCTAAATGGTTTAGCTCCTGTGTATTTAACAGACCTTCTATCGCCATACAATCCATCGCGCTCTTTAAGATCACTAAATTCGAGGCTTCTGGTCATTCCTAGGATATCTAAGTCCACTAAAGGAGGGAGGGCGTTCTCACATTTAGCTCCTAAACTCTGGAATAGCCTTCCGGATATTGTTCGAGACTCAGACTCGCTGTCCCAGTTTAAAACTAGATTAAAGACGCATCTCTTTAACCAAGCATTTACATAATGCTTAACCTTTGATACTACTGCTGAATCAGTTCGAATGCATTAACATTATGAACATCAGCTATGCTAATTATTTCCCATCTGCCTTTCTGCTGTTATCTCGGGACGCTAGTCCCGAGGTAAATAGCGTTCGTCAGCTCCAGTTTGTATCCAGCCTCTCACGGAGACTTTAGATGCCCCAACGCCTGTGAAGAGACGACTCGACGCCTGTGAAGAGACGACTCAAAGCCGGCGATATGTTATGCCATAAATTAATACTTGATTAACTAACTGTATTTTTCTATGTACATTTCCGAAATGCAATTTCTGTAAAGCTGCTTTGAGACAATGTGTATTGTGAAAAGCGCTATACAAATAAATTTGAATTGAATTGAATTGAATATATACACAGACTGAAACACATTTAAGAGAACAAAGATAATGAAAATTCAGCTCTTATACTTTAAATTTAAAAAACAGAGTAGGCCATATTTAGATTGCTGTGTAAATGTCTTATTAACTATCTTGTTGCTGATAGAGATGCTAAAACAGTTTTTTTTTGTTTTGTTTTATTCTTCTGTTATGATGAGAGTTAACAAATGTATTATCAATGTTTTTTTTTTCTTCAGATTGATAGGCAGTTCTTGCGTATTTCTACTGTACCACTGCTTTCTACATTCTTTGCTGAGCTTGACCGGTACTCCCCACGATTGATGGAGATCTTCAGTAGAAAAGGCAGGCAAGCAGGAAAGGAAATCACACAGATCATGGATGCCATCTCCAAGGTTTGTATTGATAAATGGCTGTAATAGTCACTCAATGCAGATGGAAAGACGGATGCAGTTTGGCATTTTCTTCCCAAACAGTGCTCTTTAGCTGTGCCACCACTGAAGTTTGAGTAAATCTTGTACACCCCACAGGATGATACTATACATACCCGAAGAGCCTGTGTCATCAAGTCTCTGTGCACCTACTTGAATGAAGACCCTGAAAAACGTCTCAGGTTACTATTGTAACCATAGTTCCCTGAGAACAGGGAACGAGACAATGCGTCCATCGACGCCATGGGAACGCCCCCAGCGTGACTGCGTCTGAAGCATCTATGTCAACTAGTCCAATGGAAAGAATGAGCGTCACGGGCGGGTGACGTCATGACCAGGATATGATAAAAGCACATCCGGTGCAAACCGGCATTAGCTTCGAAAATTGCCGAAGCAAGCCGATCACAGGGATGCAGGAAGTATGGCAGGGTGACGCATCGTCTCGTTCCCTGTTCTCAGGGAACTATGGTTACAATAGTAACCTGAGACGTTCCCTTACGAAGGGAACTCAACGATGCGTCCATCGACGCCATGGGAACGAGAATACCCAAAGCGCCAGAATTCCAAGTACCTGAGTGTCAGTCTGTTGTAACTAAGCACTAAGCACCTGAGAACCTGGGGCAGCATCCAGGTCCAAGCTGTAAAACCTCATGAATGTGAGCGGTGAGGACCAGCCCGCCGCATCACAAACGTCTTGGAGAGAACTCCAGATAATACGCTTAGAAGCCATACTCCTAGTGGAATGAGCCCTGACCACCAAATGGTTGGCCAGAAGACTCACAAGCAAGAAGAATAGTCTCGACTATCTATATGGTCAATAGGTTGGATTTTCTCGATCAGGGGGTCTCGACCCAAAAATGTACTACCCACCAGGGCGTGGAAAGCCGCAATGGCCGCCACACATATTATACCTTAAGCGTGGAAGGACATAGACCTGATACAAAGCGTTCTTGCAGAAACTCGAATACTGTGTTTACTGAACAGTTAACCGGATCCCACTGACGCTGGTAACACCAAGAAGTGAAAAACTCTCGAAATAGTGAATATAGTTTCCTCGTAGCGGGAGCTCTGGAGCTTAGAATGGTCTAAACAACCTCGGTTGAGAGACCACTCTCTATGAGTTGGGCCCCCTCAGAGGCCAAACCCACAGTTCCCAAATCCCCTGCCGGGGGTGCAATATTGCATCCCCTGCCTGAGACAGAAGGTCTCTCCTGATCGGGACCTCCAAGGGAGGTCCGTCGAGGAGAAAAATTAGGTCCGCAAACCAAATTCAGCTCGGCCAGGGTGGTGCTACTAAATAGGCTTATTCCATCCTGGCGGATTCACTCCAGAACTCCTGGGAGCAGAGCAACGGAGGGAAATGCGTACAGACGTAGCCTCGACCACGTCTGCACCATAGCATCCAGCCCCGAGGGGACTGGTTGAGTGAGGGATAACCAGAGTGGACAGTGCGTCGTATGCTGAGACGAGAACAAATCCACTTCTGCCTGGCCGTAAAACTCCCATATTTGCTCCACCGCCTCGGGGTGGAGTCCCCTGGCCTCAGCCCCTGCCTCGACAGAGTGTCTGCTCCAATATTCTGGCCCCCCCCGGAATATACACTGCCCTCAGACAGCGTAATTTCTTGAGGGACCAAAATAAGAGGCCACCAACGTGTTGTCTGTGGGTCAAGAACCAGAGTTTCCTCCATATAACCAAGGCGCGGGGATACTGCCGCGTGATCTTGATCGTAAGGAGTGGGTTTCCCCTCAGGGAGAACCCTCTGGTCCTGAGCCACCTCTGTAAAGGTCTCACGTACAGCAGGTCAAAGGGTATCACATTGGACGCTGCTGCCCTGAGGCCTAACAGTCACTGTTCCAGAACAACACATGATGGCCCCTCAGGTCTGGGAGGAGATGTCTCAACGCATTGAAGACGACCATCATCTCTAGGCAATTCATGTGCCAAGAGAGATGATGACTCCTCCACAAGCCCTGAGCTGAGCGGCCTTCCAATACCGCTCCCCAGCCGGTGAGGGAAGCATCTGTCGATATCACAACTCGATGGCAAAGAGCTCCCAACACCGGACCCTGGGTTAAGAACCAGTGTTTCCTCCATATAACCAAGGTGCGGAGACACCGCCGCGTGATCTTGATCATACGAAGTGGGTTTCCCCTCGGGGAGAACCCTCTGGTCCTGAGCCACCACTGTAAAGGTCTCATGTACAGCAGGCCAAAAGTTATCCCGTTGAACGCTGCTGTCACAAGACCCAACAGTCTCTCTAACTGTTTTACAGTGCGTGACTGGCCTAGCCTCAGCTCTTTCGTGGCTGTTAGGATAGCAGCTACACGAACGGGCGACAGAGTGGCCCGCATCATCACTGAATCCCATACCACACCAAGGAAAGTGGTTCTCTGTACTGGAGAAAGCACACTCTTCTTGGCATTGAGCCTCAACCCCAACATCTGCATAGGAGCGAGAACGACACCTCGGTGCCGAACCGCTAACTGTTCATCTATGCAATTCAGAATGCATATGCACTGCAGCCTGGCGGGGCCAGAGCTGCGTCTACACGCTTCGTGATTGTGCGGGGTGATAGAGCTAGACCGAAAGGAAGTGCCTGATACTGGTGTTCTTTGCCCCAAAGAAAACCTCAGGAACCTCCTGTGCTGAGGGAGGATGGAGATATGGAAGTATGCGTCTTTTAGATCTATCGTGACAAACCAGTCCTCGGATCTGATTTGAGTCACGATCTGTTTGAGTGTCAGCATTTTGGAATTGAGTTCCAGCACCAAACACTCCAACAGACGAAGATCTAGTATGTGACGCAGCTCTCCATCCTTTTTTGGAACAATGAGATAACGACTGTAAAGACCCGACGCAATGTCGGGTGAGTACACCTGCTCTATAGCTTCCTTTGCTAACAGGGCCTTTACCTCTTGCTCCATTACCAGAGCCTGCTCGGGATGCACCACTGTGGGCAGCACCCCGTTGTAACGAGGAGGACGAGAACCAAACTGGATTCTGTATCCTTTCTCTACAATCTGCAGGACCCAATGAGAAATATTCGGCAGAAGCTTCCACGCTGCCAGAAAATTTACTAAGGGAACCAGCCTCTCGAAGAGCTGGTCTCTGGTGTTATCGAGACAGCCAATTCCGGAGCCTGAAACATAATGGCAGGAACTACCTGAACTGGCCGCTCTAAGGCCCCCCTCAGAGGGCGCGAAACCGATGCTGTGCCGCAGCATAGCATCAGCGACTCGCTGGAGACCGCTGCGCCCTGAAGCACCGAGGGTGGCAGGGTTGGCAGAATGGTCTCGTGAGGACCCCGAAATGGAACGGGCACCGTAAAATGAGGTGTACACCGCTCCACTTCGGTCGGGGCTGTCCTCACAGGCCTGATGCGTGAACATCAGGACCTTTTTTTCTTTTGAGCCGCAGCCTTCTCAGCGTGAAGAACGGTCCTCGGATCCGGCTTCTGCTTTGAAGGCTTTGGCTGCTGTGTTGTGTATGAGAAACTAGACGGCTGGAGCTGCTCACGCCCAGCAGCCCCAGGGGGTTGGACATAGCGAGGGAGAGATTATCTTGTATCTTTCTCTATGATTCCCATCAAATTGAGCCAGAGGTGTCTCTCAGTGACCACAAGGGCTGCCATCCCTGAGAGATAAATCTGTGGCCCGACGGAGTTCTCAAACCCCATCGGGCCAAACTCCCTCACTTCTGTCCAAATACCGCAGCAGGTCAGCCTGATATGCTTGTAGCACTGCTATGGTGTGCAAGCTGGCCCATGCTAGACCCACTGCCATATATGCTTTTCCCACTAGATTAAAAAATAGTTTTCTTTAATGGTTTAGTGAGAGAAGCCGACGCCTTCAGGTACAATACTGAACCGGGAGACAGATAGCTCGCAAGCGTCTGTTCTACCCGGGGTATTGCCCCATAGCCATACCCTCTTAACCCCCAAATATCTGAATATACATGAATGTGGGGGCTAAAAGACAAGAGGAGTAAGGCTTTTTCCATGATCTAGACAGCTCGCTGTGCAGATCGGGAAAAATGGAAGGCCCCGTGATGGAGGTGGAAAAATAGAGGGAAGGAAACTCGTTAAATTTATTTTATTTTTAGGACGAGTGCCCCCTTATTTCTGCTGGCCATAAATATTTAATTTATCTACAGCCTTAGTAAACACTTCCACCAGCTTATTATTTTTTATATATATTTTTTATATATATTCACTTTATTTTATATATAATATATAAACTATCATATATATATATATAGGCTATATATATTTCTCATACGCTGGGGAAAGAGATGGCAAATTCACTTCCCCCATGATTGTGTCACTTTCAATGCCCAGCACATCTACCTCCTCGGAGGTAGAGCACTGAAGCATTGATTTCTCTCTCTCCCCGGGCGGAAGAGACCGCAGCGCGGGCTTCCGAGACCGGCGAGAGAGCACTGGATCCCTCGTGGAAAGGGAGGAGATAAGATCCGCGGACCCGTCTCCAACCCCGTAAAGAGATCCTATTCGCGATCCACAGGAATGCATTCTCCGCGCTGCCTCGGCAGACGCGGGACCTGTCACCCTGAGAATTGCGAGCCCGGCCACTTTCCTCGGAAAGTGACAGGCGGGAGCGGAGCATGCGAAGCGAAAGCTTCTCACAATGTTGGCAATCAGCCCCCTCGGAGGCTGATACCGCATGCTCTACTCCCAAACCCATCACACAAAGCTCGTGTGTGTCCCTACTCGTTAAATAGCGCGAGCAGGGAGAACACAGAGTTGTGCAATTGTTTAGTTTCCATAAATGTATATATATCAGACAGACAACAGTAAATATAACAGACAGTTTGACACAGATCGCTTGCTGAGGCAACAGAAGCTAATGCCGGTTTGCACCGGATGTGCTTTTATCATATCCTGGTCATGACGTCACCCGCCCGTGACGCTCATTCTTTCCATTGGACTAGTTGACATAGATGCTTCAGACGCAGTCACGCTGGGGGCGTTCCCATGGCGTCGATGGACGCATCGTTGAGTTCCCTTCGTAAGGGAACTGGTGAAGGCATATTTGGTGAGTTGATGAGAAAATACTGTTTCAAAGGCCCATTGAATCTGTATTTGGGCCATGTTTTTCCCTATTTGCTACAACAAACATGTGACATGAGAGAACACATAACTGTCAAATTATTGAGCTGGACAAATTAATTTATAGGAAACTGATGGTACACCACGACAAAGTTCTTATGTGATTTGGTTTATGTTCTAAACCAATAAATTTTTTATTCATATTGGTTGAGCTCTTTTGGGGCCTAATTTACATAAAAAATAAATGGCATCAGAAACTGCATGCTTTTGTTTTATTGCTGTGCATTATTCTTAGATGTTTCTAATGTTTAGCCACCTCGTTCATGGCCAGTTAAATTATAACAAACTTATAATATAATGCACTACGATAACACTCCAGCAACCACTGTGACCTCAATAATAAACAGTAGAAATATCGCCTTTCTGACTGTTTCAGGTTAAGAACTGAGAAATTATAACTTTGTAGATGTAGAATTCACAGCAGAGCTCCTGTATTGGATTGATGTCTACTTTGCAGGTGTACCTAATAAAGTGGTCAGTGAGTGTATAAGTGTGCAATTCTTGTAATAAATATTTGAGCTAATTTTTGTTTGTGATCTTTCATGTATTTTATCCCACAGGATTCAGACTTTGAGTTACAAAGTACCATGGAGCAAACTGTGATGGGAGTGTATGTCATACTGATAGAGGGAGCGCTGCCTGACGATGACCCAGCAGACATTGCTGTCCTAATTGAAGGTGTGGAAGTCCTCAGTGACTTGAATAGCATTGCACAGGCTTGTGCTCTGTTATTTGGACTGATATACTGTTTGAACCTGAGCTACCCACAACAGCTCAAATGCACTTGAAGTTTTGCAGAAGATCTTTCTAAATCTAAATGGACAGATGTTGTCATCCAAGGCACAGTTCCTCAAAAACAAGCTTTTGGAGTAAGTGAGCTTGAAAAAGACAAAGTCAATCAAAAAGCACTTTTGGAGTTCTGCAGTTCAGGGCCCGTATTCATAAATATTCTAAGAATCCTCTCAGAAAACTCTTAATTTAGCTTAAAAACTTTTACGTAGGAGTCTTAGCTTAAGAGCGATTCGGGAACGATCTAGGAGAAACTCTGAGTAAGGAAAAGACAAAAACTCTCATCTTAGTGAGGAGGCGGGGCTGACCCCGTTGCTATGTATGACACATTACTATGTAATGAAGTGTCATTGCTACCAAAGTGCACTATCACAGTGTTTGCATTTACATGTTTCCCAAGCACGTCATGTCCAGTAATAGCTCCGGGAATACAGAACTTTACTGTACGTGGGAAGGAAGTGAAAGGATGATAGAGTCACCGATCACCACAGTAGAGGAAGGCGATGGCAGTGAAGGTGGAGGAGATGTAGAAGTGAGCAATAGGGGTTTGGTCATGAATCAAAACCTCAAAACTATTTGCCAGCTTTAATTCCTGAGATGGCCGTGTTCCACACATTCCTCGTTTTCCTCCGCTACCCACCCGTTTCCATTCATATTCCCTTGAGATGGTGTTGAGCAGGATCAGTAGTGTTCCCTCTTGAACTGGGAGAGTTGATGCGAGAAGTGCAGAGTTTTGTACACCCATGCCAGCGGATCTAATTAATACAGTAGAATTAAAAGTATCTTGTATTTTTGAAGCCTCGTTTAAAACGGCGTTTAGCTCAGTCATTCGCCGGAGTTTCATGTGCGCGTTGATTAGTTTCTCTTGTAATCATTTAATCTGGTTACATTTGTAGCAGAGACAATTTTCCACAAAATCCCCTCCACTAATGATTAAAAACATCTCACAAAGTTTGCATTTTTGAGCCCTCCTGTCCTCATATGTAGGTTTCTCCGCTGTGGTTCGTTTCTTTGCTTGCACCGCCATAGTCGTGTGTCAAGCCACTCAACAACACCAAAGGGGAGTGAGTCGGAAACCAGGATGATCAGCCTCGAGTTCTCAGGTCCAGACGTACAGTATCACATGCACAATCCCACTATCCCACTAGTTTAGTTGTGAGACTGTAATGAAAACCAAACCCACTTGTCTTTGAAGTACTTTATTCTTGCAAGACGGTCAATCACACACACACTTCAGAGTTGTCCACTGCGAAGGGCAACCATGCCTGCGTACACCACTCACACCTCACTCCGCTGTTTGAAGATCTGTACCATACAAGGAGATAAAAAAATCTCTCATCCTCGAGACCCAAGAAGAGGAACTGTTTCTATGAAATGCCAGAATGTCAAATAGACATGTAACACCTTTTGTTGCAAAGACATCTTCAGCTCATATATGGACAGTACACAGTCGTTTTCTACTAAACTATATTGCTGTTGTCATGCATGGAGGACGAGAAATGAATGAATACATACATAAATAATTTTGTCAAAAGGATCATTTTTAATTGTGCTATTTTTGTATCATTTGTGTTATACTACATTTTTTCTTCATTTATTTATGTATTTCTACATTTATTTAGGCATTTCTACGTTTATTTGTTTATTTATTTATCTATTTATGTGTACGTATGTTAATAAGGTAGCGTCTCTCAGTGCAGGATTGGTTCAACAGGATCGGTATTATTACGGCTGCACTACTGTGGACTAGTTTTGTAAAATATGGCGGTTTTTTTTAAGTACCATTGCTAATGATTTGCATTTAATAGCAAATGATTTCGATCATGCACCAAGCGGCTGTGGCGTAGGGACCGTGTAGTCGATGGTTTAGTTGAGCGCAGTGCTGATATGGAGATCTTGATCCAGCTTCACATGCGCTCAGACATGGACGTCCACCACAGCTTTTACCGTCGCATGTAATCGATCCTTTTGGGACTCACCACTGGAGAAATGCTCATATATGTGGAGCGTGCGAGAACACGGAGGACGGCACAGCATGGGATTAGGTCATTTATAACATTCTGTACGTTTTGATGACCGATTTGACACTCATGTTTGTTTAGTGAACTTAAATTATTGTAACTTTTCGAAACCTTCTCCATAGTTACCTATTCTTAATCTATTCTAATCATAACATCAAATGCATGTTTCTGCATAAACCAAAGGGTTCCTCTTTTGTTGCTGTTTCTTAGAGTTAAACATATAGGCTGTTGTATTGCTGTAGTGTACATTATGCCCATTGTTACAAGATGATGATTTGCAGTGTTGTGCTGTGAAACTGATTTGATTTGACTTAAACTCCGCTAGACCTCATTTGCTTTAGGTATTTTAAGGCCTGTTATGGTAACTTCTTATAGGACAACTTGAGGCTAATTGCTTTAATGAAAGGCAGCAGAAACAATATTGACATTTATAGTAGATAGACTGTCTCACTGGCCTAAGCTTGCACACAGAGATGCCTAAAAATAATACTATTGCCCATGCCAACTCATGCGAGTCACAGAGACTGAAACTCCTACAGCAGGAAGAAGGGATCATACAGGAACTTGCTCAATTAATGACTAATACGGAAATTAAATTTCCCAAAAAAGTAGTGTAAATGTCTGAGGGGTGAAAGCACTCCGCAGGTGCTGCCTGAATTAAGGGTAGAAGCAAACCTGATACCCTAACGAGGGCACTCACCAGTGTCTCCAATAGTGCTGGTTAAAGGAGATTTTTGGCTTAAGCTGATTTTAAGATTTATTTTATTTTGCATGAACTACTTTGTGCTATAACCAATAAAATAAGTGTTTTATTGTTAGGATTGCCTTCGGTCTGTGAGTCTGTGAGAGCCTCAAAAAAGCACAAGCACAAGTGAGTGAAGTATGAAACGCTCCCAGTGTGGAGGAGCAGTGTGTCTGGAGCATCTCCTGTTCTCGCTGTTACTCAGGCTGATCCCAGGAGAGGACAAGCTCACTGACGGCTGTCTTTTCTTCAGATGATAATTCCACTGCACCATTCAGCTGATGTTGAAAATCATAGTAAATACATTCTCAAAAACTTTTACACATATACAAAATAAAATGAAAATTATAACATTTTAAATGGTATCTTTCAATATAATTGTTTACAAAGATTGTCAGTAACATTAGCATTCCCTACTGGTGTCAAGCAGGACTATGTGATTTGATTGTGGAATTGTCTTTATGTTGATTCTGCTAAATAAACATTTAAATTGCATTATTTCCCAACATTAAGTGGTAATTTGACCAATCCTGCATTGAGAGAGGTTAGGACCGCCTACCTTATTAACATACGTACACATAAATAAATAAATGTAGAAATGCATAAATAAATTTAAAAATAAATAAATGTCGAAATACAGAAATAAATGTAGAAAAAATGTAGTATAATACAATTGGTACAAAAATAGCACAATTAAAAATGATACTTTTGACAAAATTATTTATGTATTCATTCATTTATGCATATCTGAATTTGTTTATTTCAGAATTTAATCATTTATTTAGTTCCCTTTCAGTCGATAACGTCAGACGTAGTCGACGGTCGACTGAATTGGGATCTCGCTAGAGAGCCTGTCTTCTTCGAGTACTATAGAACGAGCCAATGTAATTGGCGTGCGTGATTCGCATCACACACTCCGCCCCCGCGGCGCGGGTATAAATACGGAAGTGGATGCACGCACTAGTTGCCTTTCGCTTCGGAGCCGATCGTTTGATGTCTCTGAGAGTGCTGTTGTCTACAACGAGCGAGTGTGTCGGTGTTCTTCAGGAAGACTCTCCCAGTGCTGGTGTTCTACAACGCGAGTGCAGCGGTGATCGCGAGCTTTGAGCTCTCAACTGCTGTTTTAACAGCAACAAATTTCTAAATGTTTGTGTGTGTTGATGGCTGGTTAGAGGGCGGAAAAGTGAGTGCTTCACTGTTTCATTTCTCTGTTCAGTGTTGCCGCGGTCATTCCCCTGTGTGCTCCGGCACTGGTGACGGTCCTATTTTCTGAAAGAGCAACACGGGTGCGTTTGCGTCTTTTTCAAGATGTCATTCCGCCCGTGCGTTTCTGGGTGCGGTCGTTCCCTGTCTCTCTCTGATGGTCACAACTGTTGTGTCACGTGTTTGGCTTACAGCACGCTGAGACAGCTTTTGTGGACAGCTCATGTTTTCACTGTGGGAACATGACTGTCGCAGTGTTGAGGGTGAGACTCGCCTTCGTTCGCGGAGAGCGAGTCCCCATTACCATGCCCCACCCTCGGGTGCTGTGTGGGATGGGTGACCGGAGGATAATGTTGGATGTCCCGCCCGGTAACCATTCCCTGTGGGCTCCTCACTCCTCCCTTCCACTGCAACCACTGGAGCCTCCTGTGTTGTCTGCTGGTCCATCTGTAATGGGTGGGCCAGCGGTTTCACTCGGGGCTCCCCTGGAGGACAGGACGCCGATTGCAGCATCGGAGGGTGAGCTGACTTCTAGAGATGATGACTCGGCTGCATTGTCTCCCTCCGGGAGTTCAATGTTGCCCGAGCCGGATCCAGAATTATCAGCTATGCTGAAACGGGCCGCCGAGGCTGCCGGGCTCGAGTGGAACCTCCACCGTGTCCCGTTCAGTCTCGGTTGGAATCTGGAGTTTGGTATCTTGGGGCGGGCCGCGCTGGTTCTCAGCTCGCCGCCCCAGTGCCTTTCTTTCCCGAAATGCATGGAGAGCTTATCAGGTGGTGAACAGCATCTTTCTCTGCCAGAAACTGCCTGAATAGCTTTTCCCCCTCATTACCCTTGATGGAGGAAAGGTGAAGGTTTGCGAGGTGTCCCTCCATTGGAGCGGTCTGTCGACACAGGTGCACCTGTGTCCGGCGGCCGCTGCATTTTGGGGGGATCCTCGTCTCCCCCCTAAGGCCTGTGAGTTTTCGTCTGTTCCGACGGGCAGAGCTTACAAAGCCTGTGGGCAAGCCCCTTCCTCTTGCGTGCCATGGCGTTGCTGCAGGCTAGGGCACCCATGGCATGCACGAGGGTAATCCAGACCGTGCGCTCATAGGTGAGCACCGCACTGCATCCGACCTCACCCTCCGGGGTACGGGTGTCGTAGCGTGCGTGATCGGTCTGGCGATGTCCACCTTGGTGGTCCAGAAGCGCCTTCGTTGGCTCAGCCTGGTTGGTATGGCGGATGCGGACAAGGTTCGGTTCCTGGTCTCCCCAATTTCCCAGGTTGGGCTGGTCGGCGACGCGGTGGAGAACTGCATCAAACAGTTCTCTGCCGCTCAAGCGCAGACGGAGGTCATCTGGCACATCCTGCCCCGGTGTCCAGCTGCTGCCTCCACCCGCCGCCGGTGGCAGCTCCTCCGCCTGCTCGTTGCCGTGGGCGTTCCCCGGCCGCCGCTCCTGCTGGCCCTCCGCAGCAGCCTCCACCCAGGCCTCAGCATGGAGCCGGCCGCAGTAGAGACGCCCAGCCCGCTCCAGGCGCTGCCAAGCCAGGTGGCAAGCGACAGCGAAAGCATTCCGGAGCGGGCCGCCCAGGAATGGATGAGATGCTCTTGGAGTGGCACGATCACTCCCTCCCCCCGGGTGAGGGCCGGTGGAGCCTTTGTTTGTGTGTGTGTCTGTTCCGCCGCTGGCTCCCTAAAAAAAAAAAAAAAAAAGCGGAGCAAGCGGTACCCACACTTCAAAGAGAGAGCAATTTCATCTGTTCCTGGGTCCCAAGAGGGCCAGTCTGGCGGGTGTGACCCTGTATAGCCTTACACCCCTCAGCTCCCCCTTGGTCGCCAGCAGGCAGCTTGGTGCGTTCGAGGACCCGGTCATCCGCCTTCTCACGCGCCCCCTGCCGCTTGTAGAGACAGGTAAGTGTTGCACAGCACACTAACACCACTCTCTCTACTTTGCTGCCCCACCTCAGGCTCGGCTACCCCGCTCAAGTCAGTGATAGTCATCACATTAGGTGTTGAGCAGACGTGCTCCTGAAAATTCAGTGATATTCATCACACCGAGTGTTGAGCAGTGCTCCTGACTTGTGCGTGCTTATCTTATCCTGCTGGCGAAGGATTTGATATAGCCGCTCCTCCAGCCGGTACGAAGGCCAGTTGTAAACTCGTTCTCGTGCTACTAGGTAGTGGGTCGTGACCATCTTGGCCCAAGATTGGTCTGCAGCTCCGACCTGAAAGACATGTGCTTAAGAAAAGATCTCTACCTTCCGCACCGCAGGCCATCCTGTGGGTTGCGTGTAAGGGTGGAGTATCAGTACAGTGTCCTTCCCTTCGAGTGCTCCAGAGCCCGTTGGGTCTTCAGGTCAACTGGAAGAAAGTAATCTCGCCCATGGGCTTAGTATCTCTTTTTCAGTTTTGGAGATGGACTTGGTCTAACACGTTTCTCCAATGAGAATGTGTTCAGCTGGTGTTTGAAGTGAGAAAGGGTCCCACTGGAAGAACTTTCAGAGGCTCCTGGGGTATATGGTAGTTGCAGCCATTGGCTTCCTCCATATGTGACCGCTTCAGCGCTAGCTTCATGATCGAGTCCCTAGGTGACCGTGGCAGTGCAGCTCACCCTGTGTGACTATAGTTCATCCCGGTCTGCTGCCAAACCCTCTTCAACAGAGGGGCCATGTACAAGGGCGTGTTTTAACAGGGGCCTGGGCGACCCCCGACTACACGGGCATTTCGTACCTTGAGTTGTTAGACATTGCGACCGCTGCTGTCACAACTCACCCGTCACCTCCTCCTTGGAGTCAGAAGCTTCTGAGGACGCTTTGTTCCACTCTTCCCGCTTTACTCAATCGTGCCGCCATCGAGCCTCACGACAGTTATAGCCAGGGCAAGTGGAGACTCCATCCCCTGGGTCCAGCTGGGTCATGACCATTCCGGGGCCGCTCAGTTGCCCCCCCCCGGTTTCATCTTTCCGCCAGTGTTTGTGTAAACCGAGCGGACTACCCTTGGACAAACACTGGGTCTCAGCTGCCCCAGGGGCCCGCAGAAATGCGTTTAACCCCAGTGAGCCTTCTAAAAGTGACTGCGACTCATGGTCGCCTTGCGCCTGCTCAAGTCAGTGAAATCATCACACTTCATGTTGAGCAGAATTGCTCCTGAAACTCAGTGAAGTTCATCGCACTCAGGTGTTGAGCAGCAATGCTCCTGTAGCTCAGTGAGTTCATCACACTCAGGTGTTGAGCAGAAATGCTCCTGTAGCTCAGTGAATTCGTCACACGCAGTGCTGAGCAGGAATGCTCCTGGTGCTCAGTGAAGTTCTTCGCACTCAAGTGTTGAGCAGAAATGCTCCTGAAGCTCAGTGAGTTTATCACACTCAGGTGTTGAGCAGGAATGCTCCTGAAGCTCAGTGAACTTGTCACACTCAAGTGCTGAGCAGAAATGCTCCTGTCGCTCAGTGAAGCTCTTCGCACTCAAGTGTTGAGCAGAAATGCTCCTGAAGCTCGGTGAGTTTATCACACTCAGGTGTTGAGCAGGAATGCTCCTGAAGCTCAGTGAACTTGTCACACCCAAGTGCTGAGCAGAGAATGCTCCTGAAGCCCAGTGATCTTCACATGTTGTGTTGAGCAATGCTACTGTCTTTTGCGCCCGTCGCTTGCACCTACGCAAGTCAGGAGAGGAACAGGTCTTCATAGTTGCCCCTTATTGGCCCAACTAGACCTGGTTCCCATCAACAGCCTTCCTGACTTCCCCTGAAAACTCTTTCGGGGACGGGGCACGATGGCACACGCGTTCTTCCCCCGGAGATTCCGGGCGGTCTTAAATCTGAACGCGGAGGTTCAGGTGGCTATCACAAGAACATGTGATAGTTACCATCACTTCTGCGAGCACCCCCTAGAATTGGGTAGCGTGCTTACGCCTTTAGAAGTGGAACCTAGTCGTTGAGTGCGTCTTCTCTCGAGAGGAGATCCTGAAAGCTTTCGATCACTTCAGTGCTCTCTTTCCTGCAAAATGGGTTGCAGTAGGCTGTTTTCCTTCTCCCTCAAAATGATGTTGCCTCGGTGTTTAAACGACGCTCATCGTGTTGCAGAAGTATGCAGAAGCACGTTCTGATCGTCAGGTTCCTGAGGAGCAAGGTCTTGTAAATCCTTGTGTCCCTCTTTATCCTCTTGGGCCTTGTCCCTGGTGCGACTGCACTGCAGAGACCGCCCCTGAGCCACTGCAGGCAGTGAGTTAAAAAATCTGTTATATCAGTTCTCCTGCTCGCGTGGTCTCTACTAGAGGGTAGGGACTTGCTCGCTTTCGGTCAACGTATTGTGCCTGGAGTCTGGGCCGGCTAACTCTCACAAGCTGAGACCCCGGCTCGGATTGTGCCCAAGGTTCCTACCTCTCCCGTAATAGGAGCAGGTGGTGAGCCTACAAGTGCTGCCCTGGAGGAGGCAGATCCAGCCCTGGCTTCTCTGTCCGTTCGCTTGGACGTGTACAGAATGCAAGTCATAGACCTCAGACCAGCTCTACAAATATCTGTTGGAATTCAGCAGAGAGGGAAGGCTGTTTCCATGCAAAGTTGCACTTAGTGCTTGCCTTCATTATGGTGAAAATCCGAGATGCAACATGTCCACTTAGGTGTTGAGCTCCTCTATGATGAGTGTAAAGTGCTCCGCCTGGGCGTTGACGATATGCTTTGCTAAACAGATTCTAGAGTTGGGGGCTGGACGACACCTAGTTGAACCGCTGCTTCCCGTGGGCTCCCTTCTCATGAAGCCAGTTTCACCGTGAGCCCGGTGTAGTGTCGGCTTGCTGCGCCATTCCCATCCTATGGACTGGATACGTGCGCCTTTCTACTCCAGTTGAGTTCCCTGAAAATTGAACCCTGTTGAGTTCCTCCACACCCCTCCGACGTCGGACGTGCGGAACGTCTGGTGTTAGGCCTACCACTCGTAAGCAGTGTGGAACCTGTGTTAGGCTGGGTCCATATGTTGCGGTCCCTACGGCGACCCCATATGCGTATTCTTCCACGATACGGCCCCTTCGGTGAGCCCGTGTCTTCCCTCGGCAGAGTCTCTCTGCCGTCACTGTCCGGTGTGTCTCCCCCCGTCTTAGGCTGGAGCCACCCCAGTGTCATTCCATATGTTAGACTGCCCGGTTTCCGCCCAGTTCATATGTGTATTTTCCACGTTACCTCCCTCTGGGTTGGACGTGGCTTCCGCAGCGTCCCTTCCTTCCAATGTACGGGGAACGCTTTCCCAGTGGTCCTGTAGGAACAGCAGTGACTTCCCTGGCCTAAGCCCTGTCCTTCCCCGCCTTAAGTTTGCGGGGGCATCAGGAGGCTTTGGTTTAGGCACTGGAAGGTGGCAGCGTTAGTGGCGTGTTCAAAGGGTGATCCCAATTCAGTCGACCGTCGACTACGTCTGACGTTATCGACTGAAAGGGAACGTCCTGGTTGCGTATGCAACCCACCGTTCCCTGAATGTCACTGTCCCCACATAGCTTACACTCGCAACAAAACACAGTGCCTTTTGAGAGGGAATAAAGAAGCCACTCTCTTGGCTGAGTTTCACCATTTGCCAGTTTCCTTTTAAACAGGGTTTCTTTTGGTGTTTTTCTTTTGGTGTTTATGTTGTCTTTCTGAGGCAGTAACTTCATCTTCATTTATATAGCGCTTTTAAAGGGATACTCCACCAGTTTTTCTTATTAAACTATGTTATTCCCTTAACTAAGACGAGTTGATACATACCTCTCTCGTCTCATTTCGTGCACTATATCGCTCTGTATTGCCGCAAAACTATGTTAGCACTTAGCTTAGCCCATGCATTAAATATGGGCCAAGCAGAGAAGCGACCAAACACTTCCACGTTTTCCCTATGTAAACACAGTTACTCGAGTAGTGTAACTTGACCTGGGCTGGTGACACAAAATAAACCGTTGCGCTTTTCTAAGCGTTTAAAATTGATGACTATATTGTATGGCGGAATACCATAACAAGTGCTTTTGAGCACTTCGACTTGGCGCAATAATATCTTCACTCGTGAAAAGTACTCTTACCGGCTCCCGCTTCCTCTCGTTGTATTGACGGAAATGTCAGAGGGAGAGGAAGCGGGAGCCGGTAAGAGCACTTTTCACGAGTGAAGATATTATTACGCCAAGTCGAAGTGCTCAAAAGCACTTGTTATGGTATTCCGCCATACAATATAGTCATCAATTTTAAACGCTTAGAAAAGCGCAACGGTTTATTTTGTGTCACCAGCCCAGGTCAAGTTACACTAGTCGAGTAACTGTGTTTACATAGGGAAAACTTGGAAGTGTTTGGTCGCTTCTCTGCTTGGCCCATATTTAGTGCATGGGCTAAGCTAAGTGCTAACATAGTTTTGCGGCAATACAGAGCGATATAGTGCACGCACTGAGACGAGAGAGGTATGTATCAACTCGTCTTAGTTAAGGGAATAACATAGTTTAATAAGAAAAACTGGTGGAGTATACCTTTAACAGTATAGATGTTTCAAAGCAGCTTTACAGTGATAATAGGAGATTACAGTAACAGAGATTGTTTAGGCTTTACAGCAGATCTACAATAAAGTTATTGTCCAGATAAAGTTAGTTTGGATTGATTCACTTCCGTTGTAAAGATCATTAGTTATTAACTTAGCGGCCGCTAACACACACCGTTCTAACAGAAAACCCTTAAAGGCCATGTTGCAGGTTAACCACCACTGTCGATTAATGGGTACATAAATCACTCAAGATATGTATATCATTTTTAAAATGTCTCAAAAATGGTCTTAAAGACCAGTTTTTTACGTTTTTGGTGTTAACAGGTTTTTTTACGCAATTCGGTGATGACGTCACGTTGGGGAGAAGTGGAGGAAAGGTAGCCTCAGCCTAGTGTTGGCACTATGGCGACTGACTGGGATGAGGAAGAGGTGGCAAGAGCCAACATGTATGATGGCCCGCAGCCGTATAATATCGAACCTGCCAGACGTGAGAGGGCAAATGAGGAATTGCCAAGAACTGATGGCCGTTAAAGCCAATTAAATGCATGGTCCGAGGAGAATGAGTGGAGAGTTGGTGAAGTGTCCTGGTGAGTTGCTATCATTTAGCAACGCAGCAATGAGCGCTGGCGCTAGTCTACGAGCAGCAGTGCACAATAACCACACATGTTTTTTCTTACTGTCATTGAATAGCACCGAGTGAAAAATCAACGTTTTCTTTATATCTAGTGGCAGTGATCATGACGTTAGTTCTACCAGAAAGACTCGGGGCGCAGCCGACCTCCTGGGAGGTATAGGAACCATCCTGGTGGTGGTGAGGAGGATGGAGGGGAAGGAACCATTTTGGAGGTGGTGGGGAGGATGGAGGAAAATGAAAGTGTCAGCATCTGCGAACTCAAACAGGTGTAAGTACCGGTCTTTTATACCGCAAGTATTAGACATGATTGGATAGATGAGAAGGTAATACTGTAAGTGACGCAGCAATTGAGTCTTCCTGGCAGAACTTAACGCTAAAGCTTCCATTTCAGATAAGTACCGGCAACCTTTGTCATAGTGTCGTAGAGTACTGGTAAACTTTGTCTTTGTCAACTTTGTCTTTGTCATCTAGAAATAGAAGGAATCATGCTAGCTATATGGGCATTTCTAAGCGTTTATCTCTTCCTCCGGTGAAAATGTTGTTGCAAACGTAGCCGCCGCGTGTCTGTCGCTGTGTTTGGCAGGTGCTTGTGTGGGCGGTATAGAGAGATAGGCAGACAGCCAGATAGCATAACGTTAGGATAAATAGCTAGCAGCTAGATAGATAAATAGATAGAAATATATAGTAGGTAGATTGATGACGTAGAGTTGGTCGCACGTCAGAGGCGTCCGCACCATTGGATGTGCAGTTGCCGCATATACTAGCCTATCTATCTATATCTATATATCTAGTCTATCTATCTATCTATATCTATGTATTTATCTATTTATCTATAATCTGCTATGTGAATACTCTTGTCTACTACTCGTCTCTCTAGTCGCTCTCAATGCTCTCAAGGCGGGCTTTGGTAAATTCTTTCCCCAAGGTGATGTAATGCAATGCATTGTGGGGGAAAGGAGAATCGTTGCAAACCGCTGTAAGATAGTACCTACTTTCTCGTATTATATTCCGTTTTGTGATACCCAACAACATAAATACAATGGATAACAGTTTAAATGTTTATTACCAACAAGCAAATTGCACAAATTCGCTGAAAAATTAACCCTGCAACATGGGCTTTAAGTTCTCTCTACGCAAACTTCAAAAACGCGAACCCGTGAGAACGCCGATGGCGCGCACATGCGTATTAAGAGTTCATTCCACAGGTATGTGCATTTGAATATATGTGCGCAGACATGTAGTCCTTCCCGAAAAAAAAAACAACCCTCAACAAACTTGTCTGGCCTTAAAATTTATAATACAGAATTTTTATCGCATCTGCGTAGCCGCGCGAACAGGAATTATCCTGACAACGTTTTATCAGTACAGAGGTAAAGGGAAGGAGGCCTTCACAGGGGAGAGACTAGTGACACTTCAGGACTGCGTTGTCGTCGTGTCCAGGCGCAGGTCCTCTGTGTGTGTGTGTGTGTGTGTGTGTGTGTGTGTGTGTGTGTGTGTGTGTGTGTGTGTGTGTGTGTGTGAGTGTGTGTGTGTGTGTGTGTGTGTGTGTGTGTGTGTGTGTGTGTGTGTGTGTGTGTGTGTGTGTGTGTGTGTGTGTGTGTGTGTGTGTGTGTGTGTGTGTGTGTGTGTGTCCGGATACGGCCTGGATCCGGCGGACTGCGGTAAACCTCGGGATAAACAGAGAGACTAATATTAGCGTAGACGCCATCCTTCTTATGATGTACAAAGTACATCAGGATTTATGGGAAGTGTCCCCGGTTCCGGCTAATCTAAACTATGCAGCCTAACATTGAATTATAGAAGTCTATAATGTTGTTATGTGTATGCTAAGCCCAAGAGATGTGTTTTTATTCTAGATTTGAACTGACAGACTGTGTCTGTCACCCATAGCTCGGCGTCTTTGACATCTGCATGTTTGTTCTGGCAACTTTCAGGACCCATTTTAATCCAATATGCCCTCATGTCTTCATCAATTTGATCACAACATGCAGGATCCCAGCTAGCAGGATTTGCGGCCTCTTTTTGTGTCCTCTCCTCCGCAGGCGTGGCGGGAATTCCCTCCATCTCCTGGCTGACCCACGAGCGGGGGTGTGTGGGCGATATGGCAAAAAAAAATTGGGATTTACGATTTTATCACGATTCTTTTTCATGTTGGTTTTACTATTTTGCAAGTGACTAAACAGTACAGTCACACATAATTTATCGTATGTTCTTTCTGGCATTTTGCCGCTATGCCGTATAGCAATAGCAGTGACGTAAATGAAAATCATTGACATGATTAGACCAGTAGCTGATTAGACAGAGGTTACCCCATGTCACATCTATCCAATCACCTGCTTTTTAAAAATGTTTCTTATGCTCCAATTAGAGTCTATTTTTGTTTGCGCTGAAGTACATTTAAAAAAATACGCCGGTGCACTAATCCGCTGGTGTGCTAATCCGCCGGTGCGCTAATCCACCGGTGCGCTAATCCACCGGTGCGCTAATCCACCTGTGCGCTAATCCACCGGTGCGCTAATCCACCTGTGCGCTAATCCGCCGGTGTGTTAATCCGCCTGTGCGCTAATCCACCGGTGCGCTAATCCGGCGGTGCACTAATCCGCTGGTGCGCTAATCCGCTGGTGCGCTAATCCACCGGTGCGCTAATCCACCGGTGCGCTAATCCGCCGGTGTGTTAATCCGCCTGTGCGCTAATCCGGCGGTGCACTAATCCGGCGGTGCACTAATCCGCTGGTGCGCTAATCCGCCGGTGCGCTAATCCACCGGTGCGCTAATCCACCGGTGCGCTAATCCACCGGTGCGCTAATCCACCGGTGCGCTAATCCGGATGAATCATCAGGGTCCAAGCTGTCGTGGACTTGGACTCTTATTTTGAAACTCTGTTGTGTTTTGTTTAGTTCCTGTTTCTCTGCTCTGTTCAGTTTTGTTACTGATTATCTCCTCGTTAGTTTCTATGGTTAGGTATAATTATCATGCCTTGTATTTAAACTCCTGTTTTTGTTCAGTCCCTTGTCGGTTATTGTCTTTTGTAATGTATATTTCTCCTACGTTCATGATTAAAGTCTATTTAGAGAATTCCTCTCCGTGTGTGTTGCTTGTCCAGTAACTTTACACAAGCATCAATGGCCAATGGATCTTATGATGTGGTTTTTACAGCAAAGTTCACTTTGAATCTTCATTGAAAGTTAGGGTTTGATCATAATATGTGTGAACTCAACATTTAAATTTAGATAAATCGCATATCATTTGATGCCACAATTTCAAATGAATGTGAAGATATAATTTGCTACTCAAAACCACTGTTTGTAGAAAAATACTAATTTGAGAACCAAATTTCCAATAAAAGTTTGAAAATATCAAATAGAAATCAAACAAAACCTTTGAGGCCTATATAATCTCACAGCAAACACATCAGCGGTTATATATCATTGTAAAACGACACTTGTTTTCTACTATGTTTGATGTAATATTATTGGTTAATTATAGCCTGTGATTGGTTGAGACGGGTGGCAATGCTTTGGTCGTCATGGAAACAACGCCTCATGACAGGTTAGAGCAGTGGTGAGTAACTGGTTTATTTCCCAGACTCCTCAGCGCTGCATGTGATATCATCACTGCCCTCTGCTGGCGGATCTGAAATACAGGCAGAGCTTGAATCATGAGGAATACAGATTTCCCTGATCTGGAAAACACTCCACAGCTCCACGTCAGCATCATCACACAAATCAACACGTTATATTTACATATCTCATAGTATTTGAAGAAATCAAATGGCTTTATATCCATTTTACAGAGACACATTCATGAGCTCTCGTGTAAATACAGTTGTGCTGCTTCATATTTTTGTGGAAACTGACATTTTATTTTCCAGGATTCTTTGATGAACAGAAAGTTCTAAAGAACAGCATTTATTTGAAATAGAATATTTTGTCACTTTATAAATGTGTTTGCTGTCACTTTTGATCAATTTAATACATCCTTGCTGAATATGCATTGGCATTTAAATTGATGATTGGTTTTATTATTTTAAATGATTATTATTGTAAACTAATACATAACTTTAGTCCTGCGCTGAGAAAAAAAAGTTTTGTCAGTTCTACGTAGAACTTCTAATTCATGTGGTAACATCTACAATCACTGGTTTGGTTGTTGAAATAAAATAAATGATTTAAGATTTATGATGATAACTGAGTTCAACCTGAAAAACAAGGTTTCACTGACGCACAACTGTGATATAACCTGATTTCTCCAACCAGGTAAAATTACTTAATAAGTCTGATATCATCTTTTTTGTTTTATGTGATGAAAGTAATTTTCCACTTTGATGTAAATACACTCAAAAAAATTATTCATTATCCTTACTTAATTAAATTGAAGACATTTTTTTACACAATTTAACTGAATTCATTCAAAATAAATCAGTTTTGTTGGGTCGACACAATTTAGTTGGTTTAGATTAAATTAATTTACTCTAGTATTTTTAACCTCATTACATTATTCAAACTAAATATTTATGTTGGGCCCAACTCAATTTTTAATTAATTTACTGAGGCTTAATTTTCTAACAAGTATTGTCATTCATCATTATGCACAATGTATAGTAAAGTCAGGTGTCAGTTCTAGATCCTCTAATCTGAGTTAGAAAAGTAAGACTGATTAGCTTTTATAGCCAATTGCTAATAAGATTAGTTAGCGGCTCATTGTTTCAGCCTAAAATCAGTACATGATGTTTGATAACTGCATGATTTGTGTAATCTTAGATCTACATTTCTGACATTACTCTGACATTATCAGCTCTGATTACAGATCTCGCAGAATCAGAGGCATTTTCTGTAAAGCTGCTTTGAAATGATGTGTTGTAAAAATCGCTATACAAATTAATGTGAATTGAGTGTTTATGCGACTGGATTCTGTCACTGAAAGATCTCTCTGTATTCAGGCTGATAGAGAAGCAAGAACAGAAAACGGAGACAACGGAAAGAAAGAAATGATTTATTAAATAAATGCAGTTGTGAGAGAATAACAGCAGAGACGGAGAATCAGCAGTTTGACAGTCATGATTATCAGACGGATTTATGGAGATGATTACAGAGAAATAATCTCTTCACTAATACAAATGAATGAAACACACAATAATACACAACATTACAACAAGAAATGAGGAGAAGACAGAGACAGATTTAACTAAATATTAATCAGTTAACTTCACTCTAATTAGATTAAAACAGTCAGGATGTGTAATGGCTTTTATATTTTTGTAAGAGACTCTAACAGCAATGGCATTAATGTAATCGCTGAGCTTCTCATATATAAACTCTTCGTATTCTTCATGTACTAGTTGACACCACTTAGAATAAAAAATAATACAAACTTTTTCTGTAATTTCCTCGCTAACGTTCGAGTTTTCCACATGTCTCTTCAGCTCATATGCCTGTTCTTCTCCAAATATCTTCAACTCATCTAAGGTTTTTTCCTCAGTGGGAAATGTAATGTTGAAATTTAAAAATAAGCTTAATTCTTTCATTTTCAGTAAGTTAGATGCAAGCATTTGTGTTTTAATATGGTCTTTAATAATTCTATTTGTCTTTTTATGTTTTGGGTTTCCCTGGAAGCATATAAATGTTGATCTACGGTGTTTTTCATTAATCTTTTCTTTTAACCACTGTAGTGTGTTTTTAATCATAGGATCTTTATCATTAATCAGGATCTTTAGCTCTTTAACAATGTTTCCTGATGCACCGTAAAAGTCCTGGAAGGCGATGACAACCTTTATATTATAATTACTGTACATTTCCTCAGAGAACTGAATTAACTGACTCATACAACATTCACAAACTGTTCTGTCTAAACAGGGACTATATTTAGTAAATATATGAATAGTTTTTATAATTTTCTCTTTTCCTTTAATTTGTTTTTTTATTTCACGAATACATTGAACTTCACTGTGAACCATATGAATAACTTTTGCTTTTAAAACTTTAACTGGATTAAATGGTCCGATTAATTCAGGCGATCCGTCTTTAAGTTCGATCACAGCAAAACCACACTGATTGAGAAATTTATTTTTAGGGATATTAAAATTCTTAATGAAACCTGAAACCTTGATTTTCAGAAAAAATTGAATTTATAGGAAGCAGATCATCGCAAAAAGAATACATTAATTTAATTACAATTCTAACAGTCAAAACGATGATCTTGTTGTTGTGATTTTCATCTCTGTCGATCAACGGAGGCCCATCCATCAAACTGACAAAACAGAGAAAGCAGATCAACACACACACGAATGACTGTAATACAGCACTGACCTCACCGGGCTAACGAGAGCAGAGAAGACTTTAGCATTCAATCTTCTTCCACTAACAGGGAAAACGCTTTTATAATGTTTTATCGATCTATTGTCTGGTAGAACAGTTTACAAAAGTGGATATAGTAAAAATGAGCTTTTAACCTCTCCCATAGTGTATGATTACAGAATTAATACCTTTCATTTTATTAAACACTGATGCAAAAACACAGTTTGTTGGGGAAAGGCATTTTTGTTTTGATTAAATCATATAAATGTATTGAGAGGTCTTTATTTCTCAAGCAGAGCTTTTTATTCAATTAATTTGGCAAAAGCAATATATTTTATGACAGTATAAAACCTGTTAGCCCCAACAAGGGCACTTTTTACCCCAAATATAATATTTTTTACTGTATTCCACAGTTACTGAAACACTTGCTTTGAGCAAAACTGAAAATCTTACAAAGACATTGTTCTCAAAACACATTTGGCAGTTTTGTCTATTCTCATCAGCACATCAATCTACATTAAATATTAGATCGACTTACCGAAGTATGGGATGAATATAGTATGATTACCTCATGCAAGCACAATTATCCATGAACTTAATAAATGTTATTAATGTTATTATTGATAAATGTTGCATGTATGTTTTTCTATCCACAACCAAATGCCTTTCAACTTGCGTGTGCAAAATTCAAAATTGAATAAATGTGTAGCAATTTGTACAAATAAACCCCTTTTTATGAATACAAATGTTTTCTTTTGTATTAGTTTATCATAATTTGCGCATGCAACAGAGAAGATGTGTATGTGTGGATCAGGTGACGCGCGTGCATTCATTGACTCGTTTCTGAGTCGATCTCATTTGATTCATTTGGATTTTGAGACTTTCTTTTTTTGCTGTTTTTAAGCATTTCACAACCCACACACAAACAACTACAAATGAATAGGCCTGGTGCTAATTATTAATGTGTGCACAACTACCCATCTTTTTGACAAATTCACAAATGTGCGTCACTACATTTAAACTAATTCAATACAACTTGTGTGTGCAAAATCCAGAATCAGGTGAATGTGCAGCATTTTGTACGAATAGAGACATAGTTGTTAATACAAAACCTCAATTTTGTATTAATGTAGCTCAGAATTTGTGCATGCAACAAGTAAGATGTGCATTTGTGGATGAGGTGACACGCGTGCATTCATTGACTCGTTTCTGAGTCGATCCTATTTGATTTATTTGGATTTTGAGACTTTCATTTCGCTGGTTTAGCTTTGCACGATCCACACACACTGTCTGAGAAAACCTGCTACCACTAGATGGCAGTAGCTGCTAAAACAGACAACGGAAGCGTAATCAAGCGTGATCCCCATTTAAAGCGTCACTATGCAGGATTTCCATTTTTGTCAAACAGCGCCCCCTAGAGTCGCTGTAGAGTACTTCTATTTAACGTTACTGTCGTAACTCACGCAGAGCGTCTCTGCACTCACGGCCTCTCCACTTTACAATAATAAAGTAGCCTACCGCCTTACTGTGCGTTCACACCGGACGCGAATAGCGCGTCAGGCGCGAGTGATTTCAATGTTAAGTCAATGCAAAGACGCAGTACGCACGTAAAAAATTCCTGCGGCGCGAATGAGGCGTAGAGCGTGGCGCGGTAGACGCGAATTCGCCTCATTCGCGCGTCAAGTTCGCGCGAATGGCGCGAATTAAGCGCCTGGCGCGTTAAGCGCGTTACGCGCGAATGATTTAGTTAGTGCTATTTGTGCATTCACGCGTTTGACGCGAATTCGCGTCTGCCGCCCGAGTTGAAAAATCTGAACTTCTGCGTCAATTCGCGCCGCGTTAACCAATCAGGAGCCTAGCTGCTTGCTGCTGTCACGTGGTGAAGTATCTGGATGCTTCAATAAATTATTTTGTAATATGACTGTGGTTCTAATGCACAACAAAGCAAATATTTTATCACATAAAACTTGGTTTCAATATATGAGACATTCATTTTGTATTGAATGCTATTTATTCCATATCTAGATTATATGAAATATTATTATAATGTAAAGACAACCAACATACTGCATAAGTTCATGTCTGGACAGTGTTGTGTGAGAGAGAGAGAAAAATCACAGGACAGATTAATCACTTTTGGAGGCTGGCTCCATTTATCATCAAAACAAAAATAAATGACAGATTAGGCTGATGAGGGCGAGGGTGATCCCTGCGGGACAACAGGTCATCAAGCTGGGCGCTGGACAGGCGGAAGTACCGCTGAAAGCCGCCGTCATCCAGGCGCAGCTCCTGGAGCGAGCCAATGGTGAAACTCGCCACACTGGGTTCGCCTTCGAAGGGTCCAATGGACACAAATACGGCGACGATTACCCCTACGCCGCCGTTCTGCTCTGCAGAGCAAATACAGAGCGGTGACTCTCTCGATGAATGCTCGATCAACATAAAAAAGATGGCCGCCAACGGGTTTCGATTCTGACGCGCGTGACGCGCGTAAATTTCGCTTCAAACTGTTGTTTTTACGCGCGTCAGTTTCACTCTTCAGAATCAGAATCAGAATCAGAATCAGAATCAGAATCAATTTTATTGCCAAGTAGTGTTGTGCACATACAAGGAATTTGCTTTGGTAATAAGGTGTTACCGAGGCTGCTATATCAGCGCCAACTTGAGAAAAAAAAAAACAGCATGACATGAGGAGAGGTGAGGAGAAAAAAAGGCGACCCCCAGACTATGCTCCTGTAAGGAGAACAGTCTGGGAACAGGAAAAAACACCTCAGCAACATTAGCACATAAACAGTACACTCTACAAACAAGACATTGCAACATGGTGGGGAGTGGGGGATGGAGGTAGTCCAGCCCAGGCAAGCAGCATCCGGTCCTGCAGCCATTATGGCGCTGGTCACAGACCCGCCTGTCAGACTGGGGGTACGAAGCGGCGAAGGCGTGGGATGGGGTGTGGGTTAGGTGCATATCTGTGTATGTGTAAGTTCATGTGTGTGTAGGCCTGGAGAGAGTCGCTAAGCCAGCACCATAATCTAGGAGCCTCAGTCCGCAGGATTGTCATAGCGATACACAGCAAGTTGCCATGGAGACAACCTTGATCATGTCCCAGGCAGAGTCAACAATCAGCAGGTGTCTGAGGAGTCGGGGAAGGAATGCAAGAGCGGCTCACTGCAGTGCTCTTCCGGGAGAGTTGTTGTTCCAGCAGCGGCCTTGGCCAAGGCCAGTGCTGGTAGGGGGGTGCAGAAACAGATAAGATTGGGATTGTTTGGTCTTCGGGCGAGTAGCCGCATTCAATTTATGCAGGCTATTCTCCTGGTCCGTTTTGGTCTCTTAAACGATCCATTTGCCTTTGCAAAGCTGTGAGCTTCTCCATGATGTTATCCATATTGTGGTTCATAGACCCAGTCTGAGTGCAGACAGCTCTGCCCACCGCTTCAATCATCACGGGCAGCCTTGCGGGGCTTTTGACAGCTGTCACCGTCTCCTTAGTTCCTCGGTAAACCAGGGCAATGCCTAATACAATCAGCAGAAGACCTGTTATCATGGTGCCGAATAGGTAGATATCTTCAACGTCCTCCACGGAAAGAGCCGCCAGACACACGACCCGCCACCTCTCCCACGCGTCCATCGTGTAGCCAGCTGCGAACGTCCCGGCAGGGCAGTCAGGTTCCCCCGAACCCAAGCTTCTCGTCGAGAAGATGGTGTCAATTGCGTTGAGAGACCAGTTGATCAAATCCATAATTTCTTGGTTTTGGAGAGCAGTGTAGCGAGAGTCTCTCAAAGTACAAGACAGTAGACGTGACGAGAGAAGCAAAGCAGGAGAGGCGAGGGGAGGGAGAGGGAGAGAAAATGCGACCGCCTTCGTTGAGAGCCAAGAGGAAAAAAAAAAAAAAAAAAAAAAAAAAAAATTTTTCACTCTTGACACGCGAATTAACACAAAGTGGTCAAGCGTCAAACTACACGCGGTAGACGCGAATTTGCCGCGCTATTCGCGTCCGGTGTGAACGCACAGTTAGGCTAACCTGAGCCTAAATGCCAGATGACATCAATAAAGTTACATCATGTACTTCGCATTATTTCATAACAATGCCCGTTATTATGATGTTGTTAGACATGATTATTGCAATTTATCATAATAGTTTGCAAATTCCGCTCATTTACACTATTTACATCGTGTAGGCTTATTTATGTCCTGATAATTATGTGAGATATTGACAACTGTTCTCATGATAATCGCAGGAATCAACTTTAACAGTGAAAGCCTGACTGAGTGGGACTCTTGTCCGGTTCCTCGCACTGTCAGATTCTCGTTACCTTTTTCTAGACTCTTCCGACCGCGCGCGCTTCGTTTTTTTCACCATTCTGAAAACGCAGGTCCGATGTTTACTCGTGTCTGACTCCTCGCTCGGTCAGTCTGCCGTTTCCTCTTTCTCTGTTCCTCCGATAATGCTTTCCTAGCTTTCTGCTTTTTATATGCCGGTTTAGCCATGACGATAGTTGTTCTTGTAGCTAGATGGATCCTGGATGGGGTGTGTATGCATGTATGTGTGCAGTGCCGTAAAGCAATTTGTTACATCGCGAGAGCTGAAATCATGCGATACTTCCTGACGCTGAGGCCGGCGGCCCAAAGTTGCAAGTGTGGTTTTTCCACTCACAGGCAGCGGGGGGGCGAGACGACCACCATTCAACCCGAAAAGAGTCATATAACCATTCCAATAACTCCGAAGCTGTTCAGTTAAGCTAAAAAAACTGCATAGTGCTGCTTTAAGACACTGAATGTGAGTGATATTGAAGCACCAATTTAGTACAAAATATGGGCCTACCTTATTAATAAAGCATACTTTGTAGAGGCAAACAGATTAAATCAGATTATGAACAATACCAATAGAAAACCATTATGAAATGTGGAATAGCGCGTTGCATTTTCAATAAGGTGTAGGCTACTGAGTTTTAATATCACCGTACTGCATTGACGTTAAGCTTTTTCTTTATAATAGGCTCTATGGGAGGAAAATATAGCCTACAGACAAGAGCCTATATGAACGCGACGCGCAAAGTTTCACGTTAATGGCATTTTCATTTTTACAAAAATGTCTCTATTTGTACAAATTGCTACACATTCATTCATTTTGAATTTTGCACACGCAAGTTGAAAGGCATTTGGTTTTGGATAGTAAAACCTACCTGCAATATTTATCAAGTTCGTGGATAATTGTGCTTGCACGTGTTAATCATTTTGATACTATATTCATCCCAGTCTCTGATTACAGATCTCTAAATTAGAGGCATTTTCTGTAAAGCTGCTTTGAAACGATGTTGTAAAAATCGCTATACAAATAAAAGTGAATTGAATTGAGTGTTTATTAGTGGTGGAGGAAGTACTGAATCTCAGTACTTAAAGGGTCACTTCACCCATTTGCATTAAGGTTTGTATTGTTAGAAACCCAGTCATATATTATAATGATGGTGGAATTTTTCTTGTTTTTTTTCTGAGATGGGAGAAAAAGGGATTTAAGTGTTTTACTTCCGTCCTATCGTGACGTAAATAACGTCATTTTGCGTCACGATAGGACGGAAGATAAATATCATTGCATATTAAGAAAACTACAGCCTTTAGCTCATTATTATTCAAGGGCGTGGGACCCACTCACCCCACCGGCCTATTACAGATCAGTGGGTGGGACTAAACCTGAAGAAACTAAACTATTAATCCGCCATCTTGCTTGGAAGACAGCAAGCTAAGCTAACAAGCGCTCAAGGAGTTAGATTTACCATAATGCCTGAATTTACGACACACGATATGGAAGACGAGGATTTTGAAAATCTTTTGCTCGAAACTGATGTTCGTGGCTATTTATACGAGCCACAATATAGCGAAGAGCAGCTGAGGCTGATGGAGGAACAAGAGGCGGCGGCGTCGGCTGCGGCAGCGGCCGCCGCAGGAGACCAGCCCGGGCTTGCTCGCGCTGTAGCGAATTGGTGGTGCTCGTGCTGTAACTGTGCGCCTATGGACACCGAGCTAGAGTCTGTCTGCTGCAAAGAATCTCTAAAATGCCAATTCCTTCTAGAAGAAATGTCAGAGGCAGACACGGACATGGAGTGTTGTGTTGTGAACCATCCGAGTTTCGCACCGCATATGGACAGAGGCGTCCTAGATACTCTCCTACTCTCTCGGTAGGGCATGAAAACTTACTTTTGGACCTTTCCTTTAGGTGACTGAACATCCCGGTACCATACAATAGTTCACCATTTCAAAATAAATAGTAAGAAGGAATAAATCAAGAATGAGATCGCAAATGATTTTCAAACTCAAGTGGTAACTTTAACTAGCGTAATGCATTCTCGTATAGGCGGGTCACGTATAGGCGGTGTTCTGGATTAGTGGGAGTGGCTTCTGGAGCTGTTCAAACGCGTTGCATTGTGGGAAATGTGGTTTACCAAACTAATGGGCTATAAAGTTACTTTCTGTCATAACTCGGTAAAAAGGCACCAAATTTGAAAATTTGGACAGATTTCGAATACATATATGAACCACTTTCAATGAAGATCAAGGTTCCCAGGGGTGAAATGCTCCTTTAAGTAAAAGTACAAATAACCAGTGACAAATTTACTTTAGTAAAAGTACCACAATGACGACCCTAGTCTAAAGTAAAAAGTACCTGATTTTAAATGTACTGTACTTTAAGTATTAAAAGTAAAAGTACTTGCATAACATGCTCAGCTCATCAGCTCATCTGGCTCTATGTCGAACACGTCCGAGATAAACAGTTCTCGGTTCTGTACTGGTGATCCGAGAACTGCTGTGCGCGCAGGCTCAGTATCAGCTGCTCGTGGTCATCACTTCTCTCAGCACCATAGATACACTAGGGGCCGGTTGCACCAGCTGTGCGTAAGTTACAACTTAGCCTAGTTTTCACGTAAATGGGCACTAAGTTACAACTTACGAACTACTAAATATTTTTACGTTGCACAATTAAACTTAGTTTAAACGTAAATCTACGTTCCAACTAAATATTAACGGCAGCCTCCGATCAGGATTAACGGTTGGAATAAAATATCAGACAGACTGAACTGCAAAAATAAGCTCTTCTTTTACCTGACAGACTTCAATTCTTGACATGATAATGCTGACATTTACACTCGCTTACATTTTTAGAGAGAGAACATTATGTGAAAAGATAACTTTGTTAGCGGCTCTTTAACTCCAACCCATAAACAGCGCCTGTGTGCATCGGTCCGTGTTGTGCATGTCAAATATCAGTCATAAACAATAAACGTAATATCTTATGTTTTTTGTATCAATATTTATTTATTGATCCTTATTAATTTCATTTCAAATACAGTTTATAAATGTTATTTACATATAAAAACACTTATGTTATTCATGATCAGGATCGCATTTAATGTAAACTTATTTTTACCGTTAGTAACAGGGAAAAGAAGTTAGAATTAAGGATAAACTGAAATTCACAGCAATTCCACACAACTTCTGCTCACGTATTTGAAGGCTGCTATTGGTTCATCGAGGCTAAACGAGAAAAAACTTACGAACGGCTGGTGCAACTCTACCTAGATGTTGCCTTTGCTACGGCAGTTCATTGGAACAAATGCGTCAATAGAGCCGCCATCATGGAACAGGGGAGCCCCTCCTCTTTAATGCATCAGCGTCAATGTAGGAAAAGGTCTAACGGAAATAAAATCACCATAAATCGTCATGAATTTGATTTTCTAGTTGTTTTGGTTCGTTCCAACAGTCAGACGTATTTATCATGAGTCCAGAGAAATTAATAAATAAAAAAAAATAAAAAATAACATTCTTGTGAAATGTAATCCCTTGCTGTCTGGGTGTGAACATCCATACGCAGCATAAAAGTCCTGCATCATCCATGAATTTAGCGTTTCCTAGCAACTTCCTATGCCAAGACCCCTGACCCCAAGATGGCGGCGGTTTTGACGCATGCTTAGAACCCCAAAGCGACATCTAGTATAAATATCTATGTCTCAGCACAACAAGTCTCAGTTCAGTGAACTGTTGGATTTACTGGGGTAAAATATACTTCGGGATATTGGTTTATTTCGAGTCATAGGGACTGTCAGGCATGTCTGAAAGTGAGTAACTTTAGTAACTTGATCAGCGCTGACGCAAAACCCGAACTGTTTCGAACGATTCAATCCAATTTAGTATACTGGTTCAACCGGTCACTAAAAAGAAATGGTTCAAAAGAACGTCCTGGTTGCGTATGCAACCCCCGTTCCCTGAAGGAGGGACACTCATTCCCATCACACACTCCGCCCCCGCGGCGTGGGTATAAATACGGAAGTGGATGCCCGCACTAGTTGCTTTTCCGCTGAGGAGCCGTGCGTAACCCGGAGTCAGCGGTGGTCCAGCGGTAGTGGCAAGGGGACTACGTCCTCCATTCCCTCCTTCAGGGAACGGGGGTTGCATACGCAACTAGGACGTTCCCTTTCAGTCGATAACGTCAGACGTAGTCGACGGTCGACTGAATGGGGATAACCTTTGAAAACGCCACTAAAGCTGCCACCTTCCAGTGCCTAGACAAAAGCCTCCTGATGCCCCCGCAATTTTAAGGCGGGGAAGGACAGGTCTTAGGCCAGGGAAGTCACTGCTGTTCCTACAAGACCACTGGGAAAGCGTTCCCCGTACATTGGAAGGAAGGGACGCTGCGGAAGCCACATCCCACCCGAAGAGAGGTAATGTGGAAAATACACATATGAACTGGGCAGATGACCGGGCAGTACGACATATGGAATATCACTGGGGTGGCTCCAGCCTAAGACGGGGGGAGACAGCCTAAGACAGTGACGGCAGAGAGACTCTGCCGAGGGAAGACACGGGCTCGCCGTAGAGAGTCGTATCGTGGAGGAATACACATATGGGGTCGCCGTAGGGACCGCAACATATGGACCCAGCCTAACACAGGTTCCACACTGCTTACAAATGGTTGGCCTAACACCAGACGTTCCGCACGTTCGACGTCGGAGGGGTATGGAGGAACTCAACAGGGTTCAGATTTAAGGGAACTCAACTGAAGTAGAAAGGCTCACGTATCCAGTCCATAGGAGGGGAATGGCGCAGCAAGCTGACACTTGAACCGGGCTCAAGGTGAAACTAGCTTCATGAGAAGGGAGCCCACGGGAAGCAGCTGTTCAACTAGGTGTCGTCCAGCCCCCAACTCTAGAATCTGTTTAGCAAAGCATATCGTCAACGCCCAGGTGGAACACTTTACACTCATCATAGAGGAGCTCAACACCTAAGTGGACATGTTGCATCTCGGAATTTTTTACCGAAATGAAAGTAGGCACTAAGTGGCCAACTTTGCTTGGAAACAGCCTTCCCTCTCTGCTGAATTCCTAACAGATAAGAGCTGGTCTGAGGTCTATCTCTTGCGTTCTGTACCAGTCTAACCGCTATGAGCGAACGGACAGAGAAGCCAGGGCTGGATCTGCCTCCTCCGGTGCAGCGCTTGCAGGCTCACCACCTGCTCCTATTACGGGAGAGGTAGGAACCATGGGCACAATCTAAGCCGGTGTCTCAGCTTGTGAGAGTTAGCCGCCCTGAACTCAAGGCACAATACGTTGACCGAAAGCGAGCAAGTCCCTACCCTCTAGTAGAGACCATGTGAGCAGGAGAACTGATATAACAGAATTTTTAACTCACTGCAGTATCTGCAGTGCAGTTGCACCAGAGATAAGGCCCAAGAGGATAAAGAGGGCCGCAAGGATTTACATTACCTTGTTCCTCAGGAACCTGATGATCAGGACGTGCTTCTCCATGCTTCTGCATCATGACGAGCGTCGTTTGACACCGAGGCAACATCATTTTGAGGGTGAAGGAAAACAGCCTACTCCAACCCATCTTGCAGGAAAGAGAGCACTGAATGATCTAAAGCTTTCAGGATCTCCTCTGGAGAGAAGAAGCACTCAACGACTAGGTTCCACTTCTAAAGGCGTAAGCACGTTACCCATTTCTAGGGAGTGCTCGCAGAAGTGATGGTAACTATCACATGTCCCTGTGATAGCCACCTGAACCTCCGCGTTCAGACGTAAGCCTGCCTGGAATCTCCCGGGGTAGAACACGGGTGCCATCGTGCCCCGTCCCTGTTCAGGGGAAGTCAGGAAGGCTGTCGATGGGAACCAGGTTGGTTGTGCCAATAAGGGGCAACTATGAAGACCTGCTCCCTCCTGACTTGGCACCATAGGTGCAAGCGACAGGCGGAAAAAGACAGGAGCACTGCTCAACACAACATGGGAAGATCACTTGAGTGTAATAAATTCACTGAACTTCAGGAGCATTTCTGCTCAACACTTCCGTGTGATAAATTCACTGAGTTACAGGAGCATTTCTGCTCAACACTTGAGTGCGAAGAAACTAACTGAGCTACAGGAGCATTTCTGCTCAACACTGGGTGTGAAAGAATTTACTGAGCTTCAGGAGCACTGCTGCTCAACACCTGAGTGAGATGAATTCACTGAGCTACAGGAGCATTGCTGCTCAACACCTGAGTGCGAGGAACTTCACTGATTTTCAGGAGCATTTCTGCTAAACTTGAAGTGTGATGAATTCACTGACTTGTAGCAGGCGCCAAGCGACCATGAGTCGTAGTCGCTTTTAGGAGGCTCCCTGGGGAAATGCATTTCTGCGAGCCCCCGGGGCAGCTGAGAGCCAGTGTCTGTCCAAGGGTTGTCCACTCGGACAGAAACAACTGACAGGGAGACGAACCCGGAGAGGTAACTGAGCGGCCCCGGAGTGGTCATGACCCAGCTGGACCCCAGGGGATGGAGTCAACACTCACCCTGGCTGTAACTGTCTTGAGGCTCGTCGGCGGCACGATTGAGTAGAGCGGGAAAAGTGAAACAAAGCGTCCTCAGAAGCTTCTGACTCCAAGGAAGAGGTGACGGGTGAGTTGTGACATGCAAGGGAAGCTTGCGCAACGGTCGCAATGTCTAACAACTCGAGGCACGAATGCCCGTGTAGTCGAGGGTCGCCCAGGCCCCCGTTAAAACACGCCCTTTGTACATGGCCCCTCAGTTGCTGAGGGTTTGGCAGCAGACCGAGATGACAGTCACGCAGGGTGAGCTGCTCTGCCACGGTCACCTCGGGACTCGATCGAAAAGCTAGTGCTGAAGCGGTCTTCATATGGAGGAAGCCAAGTGGCTGCATCTCCCATATGCCCCAGGAGCCTCTGAAAGTTCCTATCAGAGAGACCCTTTCTCACTTCAATAAGCACCAGCTGAACACACTCTCATTGGAGAGACGTGTTGAACCGAGTCCACTCCAAAAACTGAAAAAGAGATACTCAACCCGTGGGCGAGATTACTCTCTCCCAGTTGACCTGAAGACCCAACGGGCTCTGGAGCACTTTGGACTCTGTACTGATGCTTCAACCCTCACGCGCAACATACAGGATGGCCTGCGGCGTGGAAGGTAGAGATCTGAAGCACATGTCTTTCAGGTCGGAGCTGCAGACCAATCTTGGGCCAAGACGTTCACGACCCACCACCTAGTAGCATGAAGAACGAGTTTACAACTGGCCTTCGTAGCGGCTGAAGGAGCGGCTATACGCACCAAGCTGCCTGCTGGCGACCAAGGGGGAGCTGAGGGGTGTAAGGCTATACAGGGTCACACCCGCCAGACTGGCCCTCTTGGGACCCAGGAACAGATGAAAATGCTCTCTCTTGAAGTGTGGGTACCGCTTGCTCCGCTTTTCTTTTTTTTTTTTTTTGGGGAGCCAGCAGCGGAACAGACACACACACACAAACAAAGACTCCACCCGGCCCTCACCCGGGGGGAGGGAGTGATCGTGCCAACTCCAAGAGCATCTCATCCATCCCTGGGTGGCCCGCTCCGGAATGCTTTCGCTGTCGCTTGCCACCTGGCTTGGCAGCGCCTGGAGCGGGCTGGGCGTCTCTACTGCGGCCGGCTCCATGCTGAGGCCTGGGTGGAGGCTGCTGCGGAGGCCCAGCAGGAGGGCCGGCCGGGGAACGCCCTCGGCGACGAGCAGGTAGAGGAGCTGCCACCGGCGGCGGGTGGAGGCAGCAGCTGGCCGACGGGGCAGGATGCTCCTCCATCAAGGGTAGTGAGGGGGAAAAACTATTCAGGCAGTTTCTGGCAGAGAAAGGTGCCGTCCACAACCTGGTAAACTCTCCATGCATTTCGGGAAAGAAAGGCACTGGGGCGGCGAGCTGAGAACCAGCGCGGCCCGCCCCGAGATACCAAACTCCAGATTCCAACCGAGACTGAACGGGACACGGTGGAGGTTCCACTCGAGCCCGGCAGCCTCGGCGCGCCGTTTCAGCATAGCTGACATTTCTGGATCTGGCTCGGGCAATGTTACACTTCCAGAGGGAGATAACACAGCCAAGTCGTCATTTCCAGAGGCCAGCTCACACTCCGATGCTGCTATCAACATCTTATCCTCAGGGGGAACCCCCATTGAAACAGCTGATCGGTCCATTACAGAGGGACCAGCATGCTCAACAGGAATTCCATCGGCTGAGGTGTGATGGAGGAGTGAGGAGCCCACAGGGAAGTGTTACCGGGCGAGACATCCATCACTATCCTCCGATCACCCATCCCACACGGCACCCGGGGGTGGAGCATTGTAACGGGGACTCGCGCTTCGCGGACGAAGGCGAGTCTCGATCTCAACACCGCAACAGTTATATTCCAGCAATGAGAACATGAGCCGCCCAAAAAAGCTGCCTCAGCATGACGAACATATAAATATATGTATGCATATTTATATACATATAAATACATAGCTCAAACACATGATGTAACAATTGTGACTGTCAGAGAGGCAAAGGAAACGACCGCATCCAGAAACGCACAGGTGGAATGACATCTTGAAAAAGACGCAAACGCACCCGTGTTGCTCTTTCAGAAAATAGGACCGTCACCAGTGCCGGAGCACACAGGGGAATGACCGCGGCAACACTGAACAGAGAACTGAAACAGTGAAGCACTCACTTTTCCGCCCTCTAACCAGCCGTCAACACACGCAAACATTTAGAATTTGTTGCTGTTAAAACAGCAGTTGAGAGCTCAAAGCTTGCGATCACCGCTGCACTCGCGCTGTAGAACACCAGCACTGGGAGAGTCTTCCTGAAGAACACCGACACACTCGCTCGTTGTAGACAACAGCACTCTCAGAGACATCAAACGATCGGCTCCGAAGCGAAAGGCAACTAGTGCGTGCATCCACTTCCGTATTTATACCCGCGCGCGGGGGCGGAGTGCGCACGCCAATTACATTGGCTCGTTCAATAGTACTCGAAGAACATTGGCTCTCTGACGCGATCCCCATTCAGTCGACCGTCGACTACGTCTGGCGTTATCGACTGAAAGGGAACGTTTCGTTCACGAACCCGACATCACTAATATCTATGGCAACCAAACTTGGTGAGACAAACGTGCGACGAACGGTCAGGAAGACGTTTTATCAGGGGGAAAGCTGATCAGAAAATGTAACCAAAATGTAACGGAACGTTGTAGAAATGTAGTAGAGTAGAAAGTATAATAATTGATGTAAAATGTAACAAAATAAAAGCCAAAAGTATGCACTATTGATTCTAGTTAAGTAAAGTACAGGGCCCGGTTCCCCGATAACGCTCACTCTTAGCGCGCTAAGAAGAATCGAAAGATATATCTTACCAAAGTTATTTATGTTCCTAAGTGTGTTCCCCGAAGTGTCCCTTAGGAAGCTTCTTAACAC
Source organism: Siphateles boraxobius (assembly GCF_051911475.1). NCBI lineage: Eukaryota > Metazoa > Chordata > Actinopteri > Cypriniformes > Leuciscidae > Siphateles > Siphateles boraxobius. The sequence continues at coordinate 103,359 of NW_027508849.1, forward strand.
GCTGCCTCTTACGTTCGACGTTACAAAGGCGCTGTCCCAAGTGAAGGTGCTGAATTAGTTGGCATCGATTGCTCAGGAATCGATTTTCCACTTCACGCGAAGGTGCATTACGGCATTAAGAAAGACAACACGTTCTATGCAAATGAAACATTCCTCAAATTATTCCAGTAACATTTATTTTAACATATAGTTATCAGTAAAATATAGACTATTAATTTATGAAATTGTCAGTAATATGTTCACACGATATGTTGTGACGGGTAGACGAACCGGGTATCCCTCGCTAATCATCCACCCTCCTTATCCCGTTGTGCCACTTGTGCCACTTATTGACATGGGATTAACGACTTCTAAAATTTATGTAATACACTTTTATATTAATGGTAAGGTACTTTACAATCAGAATTGTTTGGCAAGCAGCTGCAGTTACTTCTGTTTAATGCGGTATTGATTGCCATTGGTTAATGTTTTCAATAAAAAGCAACCTATCTACAATGAACAGAGAGAGAGAGTTAGATACAGAATATGGTGGTGAAGCAACGTAAAAAATGCTCCATAATGATATGTCTTGGGAGGCGATTTTTTTTAATATAGCCACGTCAGGCAAAATGTCAAAAGGGCTTAAGTTTTGCCGAATAAAAAAATTGACATGGACTAAACGGCTCCGCGGCTGGCGCCGTCTTTGATTCAATACAAGGACACGTTGGATTGCTGCCATAGTTGGTCGCTTACTGGACACCACCATGCTTACCCATTTATAGATCTTAGCCATTTAGAGCCAAATTGTTTGCCAGATTTTAATTATCAAAAGTGATTGCCAATTTAAACACTTTAATGACATTACGAAATAGCCAAGGCTAATTACCACCATATTAGTTCTGATACCAAATAAAGTCAACTTCATAATTAGGCCTGTATCCATTGCGAACATATTTTACTATTAGTCTTAAAATGTCCATAACATAAAATCATTGTTGAGCCACAACATTGTCAACATACCACAGTTTGACTTGTACTGCACTGCGCTGATTTCTAAAGACTGCTGCTGAGAGAGAGCTTACGAATGGTCCAGACCAACCTTACGAAAGTGTGACTTACAGAAGATATACTTAGCGTACGAACGTGTCGGGAATCATGCCATCACGTTAAGAGAGGTTAAGGAATAGGTTAAGAACTACTTAGTGATAAGAACGTTTTGGGGAACCGGGCCCAGATACGTGAAAAATGTACTCAAGTAAAGTATTTGTACTTCGTTACATTCCACCACTGGTGTTTATGCGACTGGATTATGTCATTGAAAGATCTCTCTGTATTCAGGCTGATAGAGAAGCAAGATCAGAAAACGGCAACAAAGGAAAGGAAGAATAGATTTATTAAATTGTGTTTGTTGTGAGACAATCAACAGCAGTGAGACGGATAATCGGCAGTTTGACAGTCTTTACATGGAAACATCAGACGGATTTATGGAGACGATTACAGAGAAATAATCTCCTCACTAATACAAATGAATTAAACACACAATAATACACAACATTACAACAAGAAATGAAGAGAGGACAGAGACAGACTGATGGTTACATGGTTTACAAGGTTTGACTAAATTATAAAATCCAGAAAATTATAACATAAAAATTAAAACAAAAAGTAGTAGCTACACATACACTAATTATATTCTAAATAAAAAATTTTAAGTTTAGTTTAAAGATAAATGTACTCTCATCAGATTAAAAGGCTTTATCTTTATAATGTTGTTTATATTTTCGTGAATGAATCTAACGGAATAGGTGTTAAAGAGAGTACTGAGCTCCTGCTTTATAAACATCGTATATTCTTTATCAACTATTTCACACCACTTAGAGTTGAGAAGTGAACAAAGTACGTCAATAAATTCCTCACTAACATTTCGTTTTTTTAGTTGTATCTTTATATTATCGGTCTGTTCTTTTCTGAAGCTCTTCAACTCATTTAATTTCATTACGTTTCTGGGAAATTCAAGTTTTAACTCAATTTTTTTTTTTGGTATTAAATTTTTCATTTCTGTTATGATATAACTTTTTATAACATTTTGTTCATTGTCTCCCAGGACACATTTAAATTTTGATTTAGGGTATTGTTTACACATTTTTTCTTTAAACGTACATAGGTTTTTATTTTTAGTTTCTTTAAAATTTACTTTGCTTAATGATTTTCCTAAAGGCCCTGTTGCACCATAAATGTCCTGGAAGGTAATGAATATATCTATTTTATTATTAAATTTACACATTTCTTCATACCAACGAACTAACATGATCATACAAGAAACACGACCATGTTTTATGCCAAAACAGGGATTATATTTTGAATGCATGTGGATAGCTTTAATATTTTGGCTCCTATGCTTCATAATAATCTTAATTTTTCGTAAGCATTTACATTCACTGTGAATAACATCAGGATATTGTGTTGTCGAATCAACAGTTTCTGGTGTAAAGGGTCCAATTAATTCCAATTTTCCTTTTTTAAATTCAATCACTGCAAAAGTAAACTGTTTTTTAAAATCAACCAATTTATCAATTTTAAAGCTTTTAACAAAGTCTGAAATTCTGGAAGACATAGTTTGATCGACAGGGTAAAAATCCTTTTTAAAAAAGAGATTAAAATTATTAGAAAAACGTTTATCCAAATGTAAACCAATTAATTCAATTAGTCTTATAATGTTGGCCCTCCGTCCACTCATATCAATAATATCGATGACGCCGTTTCTTCCTCTGGAAATCCACCACTTTACAATCTCAAAAGTCTCCATGAATCTGACAAAACATTGAGAGTGAAAACAAATGAGTGTTGATTATATAATTCACTTCACACAGTTAACAGTATAGAGCAGACACAAAGTCTTGGATTTATTATTTGTTTTTTATAGTTGCATGTTAAATTACAGTTCTGCAGATCATGTTGTTTTTTTATTTAAATGTAGTGTTCTGATCATTAAGCTTAAATCTTCATGCTTTTGTTAATGGTTATGTAAATCTCTCTTATCTACAATGTCACAAATATTACCCACTAGGTTTAAATGTCTCATGGTTCAGTTTCACAGTTTTAGGGTCACAGTTTGGGTACTTGCCATAGTTGGGAAGCAAACATGACTGCCAATTCCAAAGTAAAAATATTCTTTATTTGGTAACAAGCTCAGGCTGTCTCACATTTGACGAGGCAGTTGCTTATGAATGGCTCATTGCATATTTGAGTCAAGCGGTAATTCAAAACACTGAATCATTCAGAAATGAAGCACGGCTGTGAGATGCACTATGGCTCCACTGTGATCTTTGTTTGATTACTGCACTCGTGTGATGTTGTTTACCTAAATCATGTCATAAATATAAAAACTGCACTCTTTTGTTTTGATTTCTTCACGAGAGTTTCTCACATACAGATAGGCTGTGCAAGCCTTAACTGGTGCGACTGTCACGTTTCAGTGTGTTTAGTTCAGTTTTGTGATCTTGTTTTCCCCGTCTTTGTGATTTTGGTTCAGTCCTGTTAGGTTTCCCGCTCCTCGTTTGTGTTCAGTTTCTTCACCTGTGTTCTGTTAATCATCCTATTAGTCCCAGTTCTTTTAAGCCTTGTGTTTTCCCTCAGTGTTTGTTGGTCGTTGTCGATGTAAGGTTGTGTGTTTTTGAAGTCCTAGAGTCTCCTTTGTTTCTGTCTGTTCCTGTAAGTTTAGTTTGTAAATAAATCAACTATACTTCAGTTCCCGCGTCTTCGGCATCCTGCAACAACCCTGACAGAACGACCAACCTATTAAAAAAAAAGATGAGCCTAAGGAGGAAGAAAAAGAAGGTGAGCCCCATGGAAATACCAATCCTCTTCCAGAAGGAGCTCTCTCATGAGGAGTATGCGGGGCGTTACCTAGACCTCTATGATGACATGACTCAGGATGAAGAAGAACTGAAACAGAGTTTCTGGGGTGGTCTGAGAGACCCGCTAGCCCAGATAATTCTGGTAAAGGACCTAAAAATGTCCTTCTTGTATTTTGTGGATCACACGCTGTGGGCGTGTGGATCCAACTACCTCGTAGAAGATCTCCCACTCCAGCCAGTTCCAAGCCGCCAGCGCCTGAGCCCATCGCCTGCCCGCCAGCGCCTGAGCCCATCGCCTGCCCGCCAGCGCCTGAGCCCATCGCCTGCCCGCCAGCGCCTGAGCCCATCGCCTGCCCGCCAGCGCCTGAGCCCATCGCCTGCCCGCCCACGTCTGCTGATCCAGAGACTGTTCCCATTCCACAGCCAGTGTTTGTTCTGGAGCACACCACACGTGAGTCCACACGAGAAGACACAGCGCTGATTGTGATGTCTGCGGCGGTGGGCTACACGCACATCAGCTGTGGCCCATGAGTCCAGTTCCGAGTCCCATGATGTGCTTGCCCCGTCCAGTTCCGAGTCCCATGATGTGCTGGCCCCGTCCAGTTCCGAGTCCCATGATGTGCTGGCCCCGTCCAGTTCCGAGTCCCATGATGTGCTGGCCCCGTCCAGTTCCGAGTCCCATGATGTGCTGACCCCGTCCAGTTCCGAGTCCCATGATGTGCTGGCCCCGTCCAGTTCCCGTCCAGTTCCGAGTCCCATGATGTGCTGGTCCCGTCCAGTTCCGAGTCCCATGATGTGCTGGTCCCGTCCAGTTCCGAGTCCCATGATGTGCTGGTCCCGTCCAGTTCCGAGTCCCATGATGTGCTGGTCCCGTCCAGTTCCGAGTCCCATGATGTGCTGGTCCCGTCCAGTTCCGAGTCCCATGATGTGCTGGTCCCGTCCAGTTCCGAGTCCCATGATGTGCTGGCCCCGTCCAGTTCCGAGTCCCATGATGTGCTGGTCCCGTCCAGTTCCGAGTCCCATGATGTGCTGGTCCCGTCCAGTCCTGCGCCAGAGCCCGTTGATCCTGCGCCAGAGCCCGTTGATCCTGCGCCAGAGCCCGTTGATCCTGCGCCAGAGCCCGTTGATCCTGCGCCAGAGCCCGTTGATCCTGCGCCAGAGCCCGTTGATCCTGCGCCAGAGCCCGTTGATCCTGCGCCAGAGCCCGTTGATCCTGCGCCAGAGCCCGTTGATCCTGCGCCAGAGCCCGTTGATCCTGCGCCAGAGCCCGTTGATCCTGCGCCAGAGCCCACTGATCCTGCACCAGAGCCCACTGATCAAGCACCAGATGCACCAGAGCCCACTGATCCTGCACCAGTCCTGTCCAGTCCAGAGTTTCCTTTGCCGCTGGTCCTGCTTAGCTCAAAGCCCTCCTCACTGCTGGTCCTAGCCAGCCCAAGAACCTCGTTGCTGCCGGATCCCCCCTTTCCTGTCAATTTCCCCATTAAAATTTTGGGGGGGCGCCCACCCGAAGGGTCCTCACCGCCATGGCCACCCGAAGGGTCCTCACCGCCATGGCCACCCAAAGGGTCCTCACCGCCATGGCCACCCGAAGGGTCAGCTCCACCATGGCCGCCCGAGGGTCTGACAGCTCCGCCCTGGACGCCCGAGGGTCTGACAGCTCCGCCCCGGACGCCCGAGGATCCGACAGCTCCGCCCCGGACGCCCGAGGGTTTGACAGCTCCGCCCCGGACGCCCGCCCGGACGCCCGAGGGTCCGACAGCTCCGCCCCGGACGCCCGTGGGTCCGACAGCTCCGCCCCGGTCGCCCGTGGGTCCGACAGCTCCGCCCCGGTCGCCCGTGGGTCCGACAGCTCCGCCCCGGTCGCCCGTGGGTCCGACAGCTCCGCCCCGGTCGCCCGTGGGTCCGACAGCTCCGCCCCGGTCGCCCGTGGGTCCGACAGCTCCGCCCCGGTCGCCCGTGGGTCCGACAGCTCCGCCCCGGTCGCCCGTGGGTCCGACAGCTCCGCCCCGGTCGCCCGTGGGTCCGACAGCTCCGCCCCGGTCGCCCGTGGGTCCGACAGCTCCGCCGTGGCCACGCCCACAGCCTGCTCCGCCGTGGCCACGTCCACAGCCTTTTCCACCCCGGTTTCCCGAGCTTCCTGTTCCTGTACCACCACGCCCTCGTCAGCCTCCAGGGCGCCCACCCTCCCACCCCTTTGGATGTTATACGGCGCGAGGACGCGCCTTCGGGGAGGGGGGAGGTACTGTCACGTTTCAGTGTGTTTAGTTCAGTTTTGTGATCTTGTTTTCCCCGTCTTTGTGATTTTGGTTCAGTCCTGTTAGTTTTCCCGCTCCTCGTTTGTGTTCAGTTTCTTCACCTGTGTTCTGTTAATCATCCCATTAGTCCCAGTTCTTTTAAGCCTTGTGTTTTCCCTCAGTGTTTGTTGGTCGTCGTCGATGTAAGGTTGTGTGTTTTTGAAGTCCTAGAGTCTCCTTTGTTTCTGTCTGTTCCTGTAAGTTTAGTTTGTAAATAAATGAACTATACTTCAGTTCCCGTGTCCTCGTCTTCGGCATCCTGCAACAACCCTGACAGCGACCTTGTTAATAACACATTATCCATTATCAATAGCCATTTACACTGAATGTAATAAAATCAGAATCATTCTCGCATTTCGATGCTTCCTTAGTTATTTTTTGTTAGTGCTGTTTAATCAGGCTTCTTGTCCGGTCAGGCAAGTATAATTCTCTTTCAATTACCCTACAAAAGAAAATCAAGCAGACAAGCGTTAATGTCGAGCCCTGTAACAATTGTTACCGATCCAGTATAACTCTTTTAAAGGCAACATAAATTAAATTATTACACACAGCCATTAATTTTTCTCTTAAAAGGGGGTCACACTTGCAAAAGAAGAAAAAGACTCACTGCTTTAAAGCATAATAGTAACATCAAGCTCATGATGAAGGAGCATCAGTTTAAATGTACTTACGGAGAAATCGGTTTCAGAAGAATCAACTGAGAGTGATTAGAGAGTGAAGAACTCTGTAATGGAAACCAGGAGTCAGAAAAAGAGAAATGAGGTGGGGAAAAATCATACGCACTGTAGTCCAAACTAGCTTAATCAGATCAGACACTTAAATCAAGATACATTTACTGGAGAAGTAAAAGGATTGAAGATATTACGTCTTAATGTTTTGCAGTGAAGCAAAAGTTAATTTGGACTTTGATTCAACAATAGCAAAAGCAAGAATAATTCACAGAGATCAAAGTTGTAACTCACCTCTGGTAAAGAATTACGGTTCATTTCTAAAGTTAAATCATCATTCACACTCTCCGTCTGAACGTCGACCATCTGAACAAAAGTGGTAAGTAGTCACATTTAAAAAAACATTAGACAAGTCTCACACAACAATAGATAAACTGTTCGTCTGTATCGTTTGCTGAATCACTGATTAACAAATAAACATTTCTATGACAACTAATTTTTAATGTTTTTATACGCATGTTTGATTATTTGCACGGTGCATAATGTGGCATACATTTTAAAACACATTTCTTAGGTTCACTTCACATTTCATTAGAAGCAGTTAAACCAACAACAGGGCAACAATAAGTGAGTGCTGATGAGTCTCATATACCAGTACTTGTACCTGTTAAGGGTGCCGGGATAAAAAGATGAAAACACAAATATAAATGGCAGCCAAGCCAACAAACAAAGGGCGTTGCAGAGGCAAAATCCAAGGGGCAGGCGGGGGTCAAAACCGGGTGAGCAAGCCGAAACAGGGACTAGACAAATCAGAGGGAAAAAACAAGATTAAATTAACAGACAAGTAGGCTTTACACAACTAGAACTAGATTTTAGGACAGTAGTGAAACGGATGGTAACCAAGACACTGACAGAGAAGCAAAGAAAGAGAGAAGCGTAAGTAGTGGAGAAAATTAATGCAGAATGTGAGACAGTGTGTGTGTTTGTGTGTGTGTGTGTGTGTGTGTGTGTGTGTGTGTGTGTGTGTGTGTGTGTGTGTGTGTGTGTGTGTGTGTGTGTGTGTGTGTGTGTGTGTGTGTGTGTGTGTGTGTGTGTGTGTGTAAGATGATTAGAATGAGTTGTGATGGTAGAGTGAGAGAAACTGACAACTAAGACACAAAAACAGACACAACAGAAGGGCTGATGATCAAACCAGAGTCCTGACAGTACCAAGCTTTTCTTTTAATAAATACAAAAATATAGATAGAATATAAATATAATAGTGTTAGTATTAATGGGTCAAGTGTTGACTAAAAAGGTGCTTTAGTTCTAAAGACTCAAGTTGAGTTCGAGAGGTCATTACACCAGCAGAGAACAGTCCCGGAAAAGAGACTTTGTGCCTTTCTTACACAACTTGATTAGACATATGGCTTTGATTTTCTATCAATTTTAGAGACCACATTATTTAGTAAACTATATATTTTGTGTAAAAAAAATTGTTTAGTTTTGAATGTTTGCTTAACAGTAAACTTATACTTCGATAACTTTTTTACACTTTCATATTTTAAAACCTTAGGTCTGTAAAGCATTCATGAATCACAACCAATTAAGTTCAGATCTGTGCTCTAAAAGGGGAATGTGACAGTAAACAGGTTAAGAAGTCAGATAAACCTAAACTAATTCAAACAGATCAGAATTACTCACCACTGCTGTCCCAGAAACGCCTGGGGCCGGAGCTCCCGAGACACTCTGATCCAACACTAACACTGACACTGACACCAACAACAACACTAACACTAACACTAACACTAACACTAACACTAACACTAACACTAACACTAACACCGACACTGACACTAACACCGACACTGACACCAACACTAACACTAACACTGACACTGACACTGACACTAACACTCACACCGACACTAACACCGACACTGACACTGACACTGACACTAACACTGACACTAACACTAACACTGACTCCAACACTAACACTGACTCGTGTCTCTGATGGAGAAGGTCTGTATGTCGGCCTACAGTATCCTCACTCTCAATCTATGGAACCGTCGAGTCTGTTTCCACTGGCGTTGGAAGAGTGCTCGTGCTCCTGCCCCGGGTAGATTGTTCTCTTAAAACTTTTTTTTCGTTGAATACTTTACAATTCAATTTATTTGGGCTGTTTAGTTGCTTTAGAAGTCACAATAATTTTGCTTTTTTTTGCATTCAAAGTTTAGTCGTCTGGGCTTTGCTCTTTATAGTGTGATTATGCCACACCCTTTCAGGTTTTGGGATTTCTAATACCAGTTCCATTGGTGCTGACAAACCAAAGAATGCTGTTAATCTTGATTCACTTACGTAGGGTGATAAACAACGCCAGAAGGGAGGAAGACTGACTGCACTTCCCTGCGCGTGTCATTGATTCATTTAATTTTTATTCAAAGTAAATGCCTTGAGAACTTTCTTTCCGCTTCTGAACACAAAACCAAAAAAGGACAAACCCAGTAAATTGTTTGTATGCACAATCACAATGGTGCTAAAGCTACAAATCTGATCATGTTCACGTTCAGTCTTCAATGTTCACAATCACAAATCTGATTCATAGCTATCCATGTCCACTGTATACTCTAACATAACATAGCTGTGATGTGGATTTACTTCAAGACATATTTAAAGAAAATTTAATTAACAACAAAAAATTTAGAAAATACATACTGTATTCCTCATCACTTCCATTAGTTGCTGCAGCTCTAAAATCAGACTCTGAATCTTTTATGTTTGTCTGATGGGAATAATCTCTGGTGTATGGTTTGGGCTCTCAGTTTCGTTGTGAAATGAACAGACAAACACTGCAGTCACTCTGAATTCTGGAAATGTTGATTTTAATTCAGTGTGTCATAATCATGTGACTGGATTTAGAGATAAACTTTGCAGTAAGTTTTTTGAGTGTTATTTTCCATTAAATGTAGAGTACCTTTCTTGAGGAACTGTAATGAACAGGTCTGGTAATTAATTTCATCGTCATCAGTCAAAAATGTTTGAATCAGGGCGTCACACATCGCACCAGCGGCCTCTTGAGAAACATACACATTAACACGCCTGTGATGGGCATTTATTTATTATTGTTTGACTATATCAAATTAAAACAAAACAAAGCATTTGAGGCCTATATATAGAAATGAAACGGTTTTGTGGCATACTACTTAGTCACTATGAATGTTTGCTGTAACATCATATACCATTCATTGTTTCATTGTCTAATTCATTAGTTTCACCTGTCCCTCATTGCCACTGTGTTCTTTTTCTTGTGTTAACATTGCTAACACAAGACTAACAAAGAATTGAAAGGTATAGATTACCTAACAGAAAGTAGCCTAGCAGAGGAAAACTATGCTCCATTTATCAAGATGGACGTCCAATGGAGTATTTTGTAGAAGACTTCTTTAGTTATAGCCTTATGAGTTTGTGGGATGACGTGCAACTGATGGAGTGTTATTGGAGTGGCTTGGACTCTAATTTTAGGTAATTCCAACTGGACCCTAAACTCAGTACTTGGTCTATGCTCTATTGTTGAGCGGCTCTCCATTTACAGTGTGAATTGCAGATGAGGAGCCCTGTAATCCCACAGTGCTCATCATGCCTCATCACGTCATGGCCGTCACACCAGTTTTCAGGCTTCATACCCGCCACCGGATCCGTCTCGGGTAAAAAAGATTAGTATGTTGGGCTGCAGACAACTTTTCTGATTCCCCCGAAGTGGCAACATCCATAGGGGCTGTTTCTGAGCTCTCTGTGTCCCCTGACTGCTCCACTATGGACACGAAGGCCTGCACTGAACTCCCTAACTGTCCAGATATGACCAGGGAGGTCACCATAGAAATCCCTACTTGCCCTGATACGGCCACTGAGGCCCTTACTGATTTCCCAGCCTGTTTCGTTTCAGCCAGAGAGAGATTCCAGAGTCCGTTCCAGAAAGAGAAAATCCAGAGTCCATTCCAGAAAGAGAATTTCCAGAGTCCGTTCCAGAAAGAGAAATTCCAGAGTCTGTTCGATAAAGAGAAAATCCAGAGTCCGTTCCAGAAAGAGAAATTCCAGAGTCTGTTCCAGAAAGAGAAATTCCAGAGTCCGTTCCAGAAAGACAAATTCCAGAGTCTGTTCCAGAAAGAGAAATTCCAGAGTCCGTTCCAGAAAGAGAAATTCCAGAGTCTGTTCGATAAAGAGAAAATCCAGAGTCCGTTCCAGAAAGAGAAATTCCAGAGTCTGTTCCAGAAAGAGAAATTCCAGAGTCCGTTCCAGAAAGAGAATTTCCAGAGTCCGTTCCAGAAAGAGAAATTCCAGAGTCTGTTCCAGAAAGAGAAATTCCAGAGTCTGTTCCAGAAAGAGAAAATCCAGAGTCCGTTCCAGAAAGAGAATTTCCAGAGTCCGTTCCAGAAAGAGAAATTCCAGAGTCTGTTCGATAAAGAGAAAATCCAGAGTCCGTTCCAGAAAGAGAAATTCCAGAGTCTGTTCCAGAAAGAGAAATTCCAGAGTCCGTTCCAGAAAGAGAAATTCCAGAGTCCGTTCCAGAAAGAGAAATTCCAGAGTCCGTTCCAGAAAGAGAAATTCCAGAGTCTGTTCGATAAAGAGAAAATCCAGAGTCCGTTCCAGAAAGAGAACTTCCAGAGTCCGTTCCAGAAAGAGAAATTCCAGAGTCTGTTCCAGATAGAGAACTTCCAGAGTCCGTTCCAGAAAGAGAACTGGAGTTCTTTTGGAAAAGAATTCCAAAGAAACTTTTCTTCTTTTTAGAGCTAATTTAAAGCCAAATTGAAGTCTTTTTGCATCATTGATACTGTTATTTTCCTGTCTATTACTGTAAAGCTTTGAAACAATCTATATTGTATAAAGCTCTATAGTAATATAGCTGGCTTAACTAGAGGCGAACAAATTATTTCTGTTTCCTGTACAGACTTTAAGCTGGGCTCAGAACTTAAATATTGTGAAAGTTCTGATCCAATCTGACCTCTGACCTATAATGCTGCCTAAATCATAATCATACACTGTTTGTTCATTGGCCAGAGGAGGACTGAGACTGAGAATTTTCTCCATTCTGTCACTGATGGAGTTTGACTTCCTTCACTGTCGCCTTTGTCGTCATTGGCTTTTGGCTTGCTTCGTTGGGGACATTTAATTTTATATTTAACGATATTATTACAACATTATTTTCCTGTTATCTCTGTAAAGCTGCTTTGAAACAATCTGTATTGTAAAAAGCGCTATATAAATAAAGGTGACTTGACTTGACACAGACTACAGGAGTTTTAAAATCCTGACCAATTATGAAATCTGGTTGCATTAGACAGAAAAGGACAATCTCTGCTTCTCCAGTAAATGTATCTTGATTTAAGAATGTCTAGATATTTGTACTGGAAAACAAGACAAGGTACATTATTTGCACAGTGCATGATGTGACAAAAATGTTAGAACGCATTTCTTACATTCACTAAACATTTTTTAAAAGTAAATAGTAAATCTTAATCAGGTTTTTTGTGTTTGTCTCAAGACGTCACAGGTATGAAGTGTGTTTCTGTTTCCTATAAAATGAAACTCTGAAACGCCAATTCTTCTAAACATGTTTCACTAATTATGATGATGAAAAAATCTGTGGTATTTTATTCATGTTTTCTTGTTGTCCAGGTCTGATCACTCAGTAACAGCACATCTCTCCTTAGACACACGACGGGCTGCTGTAAGAGTCTATTTTGAGTGGCTGATTATTACAGGGATGTCCATCATAATGTTACTTGCAGTGACAATCTAGAGAAAGTGCATTAAAATTAATCAGACCAGTGAATCCAACCCCATCACTGAAGAGTTTGTGTTTTCCTCTTAACTGATCAAACCTGATTCTCAGCACAAATTCTGTACATCATCATCATCATCATTATCATCGTCATCAGTCAAATATGTTTATGTGGAGAATCAGGGCGCTACTTTATAGCAAACAGAAACACATCTGACGTGAGAAACACACATTAACACACCTGTGATGGGAGTATACTGCCAGAGATGATCAGTGGAAGAAAGTTTTGCCGCTGTATGCAGGAAAAAACTCATTTGAGAACCAAATTTCCAATAAAAGTTTGAAAATATCAAATAAAAATACTCTAAAAATAAAAAGGCCTGAATACTCTCACAGCAAAACACATCAGTGGTTTTGTGTCATTGTAAAACCTTTAATGCGATCCGGCCGTTCATTTGCATAAAACAGTGCCTGGTGGCTCTGAGAATTTTTTATCTCTTCCGCGTAGCCGCGTGAACCGGAATTATACCGGACGTTTTATCAGGTCTAATTTGTTGAGATATGATCAGCAAATTATTTATACCATAATGCAACACACTCCGAGTTGAGAATCATATTTGAGCAAAATACACAAATATGACCATGTTCTAACTCAAATCTGAGGATTATGAATCAGATTCATGTTTATCCATTATAACAAATTCGTAAAAACACAAAAACTGAAGTATGTTTAACCATTTCAAATCCTTAAAAACTTTAGCAGCAAATCCGATCATCAATAAAAATATCATCTGATAACTAGGAAATATGAAGAAATTATACTGGATCTCTCTTTAAAATTAGTCCTTTCTCTACATTTATTTAAAAAATGTAAAAACATGTTGTGAAGCTAACATGTAATCTCACACAACAACTCAATAGAACTCAATAGAAACTATTCCTGCGTATCTTTTGCTGAATCACTGATTAACAAAAAAACATTTCTTGCATAAATCAAAATCAGGTTTATTGGGGTTTTTCTCAGGTATAAAGTGTGTTTCTATTTTCGTATATAATGAAACTCTTACGTGACACGGTCATTTTTCTAAACACTTTTCAATGATGATGATGGTGGAAATAATTTGTGTGATTTTCTATTATTTATCTCAGTGCAGACATCTCTCATCAACATGCTGGAGACCAAACTAAAGACGGGCTGTACTCCTGTATACTCTGATATACTCTATAGTCTGATATACTCTATTGTCTGATATACTCTATAGTCTGATATACTCTATAGTCTGATATACTCTATTGTCTGATATACTCTATAGTCTGATATACTCTATAGTCTGATATACTCTATACTCTGATATACTCTATACTCTGATATACTCTATTGTCTGATATACTCTATACTCTGATATACTCTATAGTCTGATATACTCTATTGTCTGATATACTCTATACTCTGATATACTCTATACTCTGATATACTCTATAGTCTGATATACTCTATTGTCTGATATACTCTATAGTCTGATATACTCTATAGTCTGATATACTCTATACTCTGATATACTCTATACTCTGATATACTCTATTGTCTGATATACTCTATACTCTGATATACTCTATAGTCTGATATACTCTATTGTCTGATATACTCTATACTCTGATATACTCTATACTCTGATATACTCTATACTCTGATATACTCTATTGTCTGATATACTCTATACTCTGATATACTCTATAGTCTGATATACTCTATTGTCTGATATACTCTATACTCTGATATACTCTATACTCTGATATACTCTATACTCTGATATACTCTATAGTCTGATATACTCTATAGTCTGATATACTCTATAGTCTGATATACTCTATACTCTGATATACTCTATACTCTGATATACTCTATTGTCTGATATACTCTATACTCTGATATACTCTATACTCTGATATACTCTATTCTCTGATATACTCTATACTCAGATATACTCTATAGTCTGATATACTCTATACTCTGATTTACTCTATACTCTGATATACTCTATAGTCTGATATACTCTATTGTCTGATATACTCTATAGTCTGATATACTCTATTGTCTGATATACTCTATAGTCTGATATACTCTATAGTCTGATATACTCTATAGTCGGATATACTCTATAGTCTGATATACTCTATACTCTGAAACTACTCTATAGTCTGACATACTCTATACTCTGATATACTCTATAGTCTGATATCCTCTATAGTCTGATATACTCTATAGTCTGATATACTCTATACTCTGATATACTCTATAGTCTGATATACTCTATACTCTGATATACTCTATAGTCTGATATACTCTATACTCTGATATACTCTATACTCTGATATACTCTATAGTCTGATATACTCTATTGTCTGATATACTCTATAGTCTGATATACTCTATAGTCTGATATACTCTATACTCTGATATACTCTATAGTCTGATATACTCTATAGTCTGATATACTCTATACTCTGATATACTCTATACTCTGATATACTCTATACTCAGATATACTCTATACTCTGATATACTCTATACTCTGATATACTTTATACTCTGATATACTCTATAGTCTGATATACTCTATAGTCTGATATACTCTATACTCTGATATACTTTATACTCTGATATACTCTATAGTCTGATATACTCTATAGTCTGATATACTCTATAGTCTGATATACTTTATACTCTGATAAACTCTATAGTCTGATATACTCTATAGTCTGATATACTCTATACTCTGATATACTTTATACTCTGATATACTCTATAGTCTGATATACTCTATAGTCTGATATACTCTATAGTCTGATATACTTTATAGTCTGATATACTCTATAGTCTGATATACTCTATACTCTGATATACTCTATACTCTGATATACTCTATACTCTGATACACTCTATAGTCTGATATACTCTATAGTCTGATATACTCTATACTCTGATATACTCTATAGTCTGATATACTCTATAGTCTGATATACTCTATAATTCAATTCAATTCAATTCAAATTTATTTGTATAGCGCTTTTCACAATACACATTGTCTCAAAGCAGCTTTACAGAAAATGCATTTCGGAAATGTACATAGAAAAATACAGTTAGTTAATCATGTATTAATTTATGGCATAACATATCGCCGGCTTTGAGTCGTCTCTTCACAGGCGTCGAGTCGTCTCTTCACAGGCGTTGGGGCATCTGAATTCTCCGTGAGAGGCTGGATACAAACTGGAGCTGACGAACGCTATTTACCTCGGGACTAGCGTCCCGAGATAACAGCAGAAAGGCAGATGGGGAATAATTAGCATAGCTGATGTTCATAATGTTAATGCATTCGAACTGATTCAGCAGTAGTATTAAAGGTTAAGCATTATGTGAATGCTTGGTTAAAGAGATGCGTCTTTAATCTAGTTTTAAACTGGGACAGCGAGTCTGAGTCTCGTACAATATCAGGAAGGCTATTCCAGAGTTTAGGAGCTAAATGCGAGAACGCCCTCCCTCCTTTAGTGGACTTAGATATCCTAGGAATGACCAGAAGCCTCGAATTTAGTGATCTTAAAGAGCGCGATGGATTGTATGGCGATAGAAGGTCTGTTAAATACACAGGAGCTAAACCATTTAGGGCTTTATAGGGCAGTAGGAATACTTTGTAATTGATACCTAACTTAATAGGTAACCAGTGTAGAGATGATAAAATAGGTGTTATATGATCATATTTTCTTGATCTAGTAAGAACTCTAGCGGCTGCATTTTGCACTAATTGTAGCTTGTTTATTGAGGATGCAGGACAACCAGCTAATAAAGCATTACAGTAATCTAGTCTCGAGGTCATGAATGCATGAACTAACTTTTCTGCATCAGAAACAGATAGCATGTTACGTAGCTTAGCAATGTTTCTAAGGTGGAAATAGGCTGTAAAAAGAAAATACTCTGATATACTCTATAGTCTGATATACTCTATAGTCTTATATACTCTATACTCTGATATACTCTATACTCTGATATACTCTATGGTCTGATATACTCTATACTCTGATATACTCTAAACTTTGATATACTCTATGCTCTGATATACTCTATACTCTGATATACTCTATACTCTGATATTTTTTATACTCTGATATTTTTTATACTCTGACATACTCTATACTCTGATATACTCTATAGTCTGATATACTTTATACTCTGATATACTCTATAGTCTGATATACTCTATAGTCTGATATACTCTATAGTCTGATATACTCTATACTCTGATATACTCTATAGTCTGATATACTCTATACTCTGATATACTTTATACTCTGATATATTCTATGGTCTGATATACTATATACTCTGATATACTCTATACTCTAATATACTCTATAGTCTGATATACTCTATACTCTGATATACTCTATAGTCTGATATACTCTATAGTCTGATATACTCTATACTCTGATATACTCTATACTCTGATATACTATATACTCTGATATACTCTATGGTCTGATATACTATATACTCTGTTATACTCTATACTCTGATATACTCTATAGTCTGATATACTCTATACTCTGATATACTCTATACTCTGATATACTCTATAGTCTGATATACTCTATAGTCTGATATACTCTATACTCTGATATACTCTATACTCTAATATACTCTATACTCTAATATACTCTATAGTCTGATATACTCTATACTCTGATATACTCTATACTCTAATATACTCTATAGTCTGATATACTCTATACTCTGATATACCCTATACTCTGCTATACTCTATACTCTAATATACTCTATGGTCTGATATACTCTATACTCTGATATAGTCTATACTCTAATATGCTCTATACTCTGATGTCATGATCCCGGTATCCTCCTCTTACACTCTACCACCCTCTCCTGGTCACACTCTTTATTACATCCATTTACACACACACATTCCCATTCATTATCTCTGCCGCTCTCAGCTGTCTCTCATCACCTCATCACTCTCCCTCTTCTCCTCCACAGCTGGTTCCCACTTTCTCTGATTAGACTCTCTATTTCTAGTCTTCCCTGTCTTTTGTTCTTTGTCAGATTATTGCCATATGTTACGTACCTGTGTGCCTGCTGAACCAAGCCCTGTCGTGTCGTGTCCCGTCTGGTGCGTGCCTCAATCTGTCTACCGTATTACCTCGTCTCTGCTTTGTTACTTCTTCAGCTAACGTGAGTGGTCAAGGATTGGCGTTCCCGTGCTCTCTACGGACCCAGCCTGTCTCATCCTCCGGGGATTTCCCGTTGCCGGTCCTGACCGTACATTTCTGTTCTATTACTGAAAGACTTTCCGTTTTCCTTTGGATGAGACTTTCTTCAGTTGGATTTATTCGCCTTATGTGCCACCTGTGTTATTTTGCCTGAACTATTAAACTTTGTCTAACTGCCCTTTGCTTTTGGGTCCTCTCTCCTACACGTGACAGAATAATCTGACAAGAAATGGACCCAGCAAGGGAGAGTCCTCTTCAATCTGCACTTGAGATCCAGGGAGCTATGCTGGGCCGTCATGAGGATTCCTCACCATGCCATGGATTCTCTTGCTACTCGCATGAACAACAGCTTCATCACCTCCGAGTGGAATCCTCCACCTCTAGAAGCCGTGACACGCCTGAGCCGAGAGGGAACAACCCGCCGTGCTATTCCGGTGAGCCCAAGGAATGTAGATCCTTTTTGACTCAGTGTGAGGTTGTCTTTTCACTACTGACTTCCACATACGCTGAGGATCGCTCTCGCATCGCCTTCGTCATCTCCTTGCTGGCTGGCCGGGCGCGGGAGTGGGGAACAGCTGTGTGGAGTTCGGAGGCTGACTGTCTCAGCCGTTATTCCTTCTTCAAGGAGGAGATGCTGCGGGTTTTTGACCGTTCTGCATTCGGAGCGGAGGCTTCCCGTCTTTTGTCTACGCTTCGTCAAGGTAGAAGGTCAGCAGCAGATTTTTCGATTGAATTTCGTACCTTATCTGCTTCATGTGACTGGAACGAGCCTGCCTTAGTAGCCCGTTTCCTCGAAGGGCTCAATGCTGACATAAAGGATGAGATCCTCGCCCGTGAGTCACCCACTCGACTGGATCCTCTTATTGATATGGCCATTCGTGTGGAGAGGCGCTTCGACATGCGCCGCCGCAGCCGCAGCCTTGAGAGGGCACTTTTCTCTACCCCGGCTCGCTCTTCTACACCGCTGCCTTTCACTGACTCCGAGCCGATGCAGCTGGGTGGTTTACGAATCTCCGCGGCCGAACGCCAGCGCCGTATAACGGCTCGTCTCTGCATGTACTGCGCTTCCGCCTCCCATCGTGTCGCCTCCTGCCCGGTAAAAGCCAAAGCTCACCAGTAGAGAGAGGGTTGCTGGTGAGCGCTTCAAACCTAGACCCTCCGTCACGCGCACGCACTACTTTCTCTGCTCTTCTCCGCTGGGCAGGGTTTTCCACCTCCTGTCCGGTTTTGATCGATTCGGGAGCCGAGGGAAATTTTGTGGATGAGACTTGGGCTCGAGAACAGGGGATTGCCCTCATTGAACGTAAAGACTCCACCCCTGTCCACGCCCTTGATGGTAGTATCCTCTCTAGAGTGCGCTTTGCCACTGCTCCGGTGAGTCTCACCATCTCTGGCAATCATCAAGAGACAATTTCTTTTCTAGTTTTGCATTCTCCTTTTAACCCTGTTGTTTTAGGACATCCCTGGTTAGTCGAGCATAATCCTCAGATTAACTGGTCTAGAGGTTCAATTCTTTCATGGAATTTGTCGTGTCATGTCAAGTGTTTGATGTCTGCTGTCCCTCCTGTCTCTTCTGTCTCTGTCTTTCAGGAGGAGCCGGGTGATTTGTCCGGGGTCCCGCGGGAGTACCATGATCTTCGAGCGGTCTTCAGTCGTTCCAGGGCCACTTCTCTTCCTCCCCATCGACCGTATGACTGCGCTATCGACCTCCTTCCTGGCACCACCCCTCCCCGGGGTAGACTTTACTCTCTCTCCGCCCCCGAACGCGAAGCTATAGAGAAGTATCTTTCTGACTCGCTCGAAGCTGGTACCATTGTGTCTTCCTCCTCCCCTGCCGGTGCGGGTTTTTTCTTCGTTAAAAAGAAGGATGGTTCATTACGCCCCTGCATAGATTATCGAGGCTTGAATGACATCACGGTCAAGAACCGTTATCCCTTGCCTCTCATGTCTTCTGCCTTCGAAATCTTGCAGGGGGCCAAGATCTTTTCTAAACTAGATCTTCGTAATGCTTACCACCTTGTCCGCATTAGGGAGGGGGACGAGTGGAAGACGGCGTTTAACACCCCCTTAGGACACTTTGAATATCGCGTCTTCCTTTCGGGCTGGTCAACGCTCCCGCCGTGTTCCAGGCGTTAGTTAACGACGTGCTCAGAGACATGTTGAACATTTTCATTTTTGTCTACCTTGACGATATTTTAATTTTCTCTCCCTCTCTCCAAGTACACACTCTACACGTTCGACAAGTTCTCCAACGTCTCCTCGAGAACCGACTGTTTGTTAAGGCCGAGAAATGTACCTTCCACGCGCAATCCATCTCATTTCTTGGTTCGGTAATTTCCGCTGAGGGCGTTAGCATGGATTCCTCCAAGGTCCGTGCGGTCACGGAATGGCCAGTGCCTGAGTCGCGCGTTGCTCTTCAACGTTTTTTAGGCTTTGCAAATTTTTATCGTCGGTTTATCCGTAACTTTAGTCAGATCGCCGCCCCTCTCTCTGCCCTCACGTCCGCCAGGGTCCGATTTTCCTGGTCGGAGGGGGCTCAGACAGCTTTTGATCGCCTCAAGTCCCTTTTTTCCTCCGCCCCGATCTTACATCTCCTGATATCTCTAGACAGTTCATTGTTGAAGTTGATGCATCAGAGGTGGGCGTTGGAGCTATTCTCTCCCAACGCTCATCTTCTGATGAGAAGGTTCATCCCTGCGCCTACTTTTCGCATCGTCTTTCGCCCGCCGAACGAAATTATGATGTTGGCAATCGCGAGTTATTGGCCATCCGTTTAGCTCTCGGAGAATGGCGTCACTGGCTTGAGGGTGCCTCAGTCCCGTTCGTTGTCTGGACGGACCATAGAAATTTAGAGTACATTCGTTCCGCGAAGAGGCTCTGCGCTCGTCAGGCTCGTTGGGCACTTTTCTTTACGCGTTTCGATTTTTCCATCTCCTTCCGCCCCGGGTCTAAGAACCTCAAGCCTGATGCTCTTTCGCGACAGTTTGCTTCCCCAGAGGTTGTTCCCAATAAGGAGGAGATCCTTCCTCAGGGCGTGGTGGTGGGTGCAGCTGTCTGGGGAATAGAACGTTTGGTCAAGCGCTCTCTGGCCCACGCCGTTACTCCTCGTCTTTGTCCTAAGGGTCTTTTGTACGTTCCTCCTTCTGCTCGTCTCGCGGTCTTTCAGTGGGGCCATTCATCCAAACTGTTTGCCCATCCCGGCGTTAGGGGCACGCTCGCCGCGGTCCGCCAAAGATTCTGGTGGCCCTCTCGTGAGCGCGACATTCGCCGTTTCGTCGCTTCGTGTGCCGTTTGCGCTCAGACTAAATCTGGTAATTCTCCCCCGGCCGGGTTGCTGCGTCCCCTTCCGTTACCGTCTCGCCCATGGTCTCACGTCGCCATGGACTTTATCACGGGTCTCCCCTCCTCTGAGGGGAACACCGTGATACTTACTGTTGTTGATCGTTTTTCTAGGACCGCCCGCTTTATTCCTTTACCTAAACTCCCGTCTGCTAGGGAGACCGCCCAGATTGTCGTCGACAAGATCTTTAAGATACATGGTCTTCCCTCCGACGTCGTTTCCGATAGGGGTCCCCAGTTCTCTTCCCTGTTCTGGAGGGAGTTTTGTCGCCTTATTGGAGCGTCGGCTAGTCTCTCCTCCGGCTTTCACTCACAGACCAATGGCCAAGCCGAACGAGCAAACCAGATAATCGGTCGCATTCTCCGTAGCCTCGCCTTCCGCAATCCGGCTTCCTGGTCAGAACAGCTCCCCTGGGCGGAGTACGCACTTAATTCCGCTCCGTCTTCTGCCACGGGTCTATCCCCTTTTCAGTGTTGTCTCTGCTACCAGCCTCCGCTTTTTTCGTCACAAGATACAGACTCTAAGATGCCGTCCGTACAAGCCTTCATTCAACGTGCTAAGCGTACTTGGAGAGGGGTCAGGTCCGCTCTATTGAAGTCTCGTGCTCACACCCGGCGGGCCGCTAATAGACGTCGTGTCAAAAGCCCCCGTTATTCCGTTGGGCAGAGGGTTTGGCTTTCCACCCTTAATCTTCCTCTCCAATCCTCTTCGCGTAAACTGGCCCCTAAATTCATCGGGCCTTTCCGCGTCCTTAAGATACTCAGTCCTGTCTCAGTCAGACTCAAATTGTCTGCCAATCTTCGACGCGTTCACCCGGTTTTTCACGTGTCATGTATTAAACCCGTTACTCGTGTTCCTCCCCGTCCTGTCACTACCCCTATCCGCGTTGAAGGCGCTCCCATCTACAGGGTTCGCAAACTTCTTGACGTGCACCCCCGGGGTCGGGGTCATCAGTTTCTGGTTGATTGGGAAGGATACGGTCCTGAGGAGAGAAGTTGGATTCCCTCCCGGGACGTCGTGGACCACTCGTTGATCGATGACTTCTACCGCTCCCGCCAGTCCTCCTCCTCCGTTGCGCCAGGAGGCGCTCCTTGAGGGGGGGGTACTGTCTTGATCCCGGTATCCTCCTCTTACACTCTACCACCCTCTCCTGGTCACACTCTTTATTACATCCATTTACACACACACATTCCCATTCATTATCTCTGCCGCTCTCAGCTGTCTCTCATCACCTCATCACTCTCCCTCTTCTCCTCCACAGCTGGTTCCCACTTTCTCTGATTAGACTCTCTATTTCTAGTCTTCCCTGTCTTTTGTTCTTTGTCAGATTATTGCCATATGTTACGTACCTGTGTGCCTGCTGAACCAAGCCCTGTCGTGTCGTGTCCCGTCTGGTGCGTGCCTCAATCTGTCTACCGTATTACCTCGTCTCTGCTTTGTTACTTCTTCAGCTAACGTGAGTGGTCAAGGATTGGCGTTCCCGTGCTCTCTACGGACCCAGCCTGTCTCATCCTCCGGGGATTTCCCGTTGCCGGTCCTGACCGTACATTTCTGTTCTATTACTGAAAGACTTTCCGTTTTCCTTTGGATGAGACTTTCTTCAGTTGGATTTATTCGCCTTATGTGCCACCTGTGTTATTTTGCCTGAACTATTAAACTTTGTCTAACTGCCCTTTGCTTTTGGGTCCTCTCTCCTACACGTGACACTCTGATATACTCTATACTCTGATATGCCCTATAGTCTGATATACTCTATACTCTGATATACTCTATAGTCTGATATACTCTATAGCTAAACTCCAATTCTTATGAACATATTTGACTGATGATGATGATGATGGAAAGAATCTGTGGTTCCCTTTCAGGAACGTCGAGCTGCGTGAAACGCTGCGGGAACGCCTCTAGCGTTGTGCGTCATGAAGCACGTATGGAATCAGCCCAATGGCGAGACGGAACGTCACGAGTGACGCCATCGACCAGGAAACTATAAAGCAAACCCCTGAACACAATGGCGACAGCTTCTGTTGTCTTCAGCAAGCGCTCTGTGTGTCAATCTGTCCCTGTGTTTTTGTCTGTTGTTAGTGATTGCTAGGCAGGAGTTTTTCACTTAAAAAAAATATATATATATATATTCACATATATCAGTATGACGAGCGAGCAGCAATACAGAAAGTGTGTTCCCCCCTGTACTCGTTTCCTCATGGGTGGGGATACACACGATCTGTGTGTTGTTTGTTTGGGAGTGAAGCATGCCCAGTCAGCTCTCGAGGGGGGTGATTGTGAGCATTGCGAGCGTTTTCCATTAAGAACGCTCCGCTCCCGCCGATCACTCTTCGAGGAGAGTGGTTCGGTTCGCGCTCCCCACGGCTCGGGTCCCGCTTCTGTCGAGGCAGAGCGGCGGCGCCTGTCGTGGGGATCGCAAATGGATCTGTCAGCGGGGTTTGAGACGGGCTCTGCCTTATCTCAGCCTTTACCTGCCAGTTCCAGTGCCTCAGTTCCGGGTGTGGAAGCACGCATTGCGGTTTCTTCCCCCCAGGCTGAGGCACCAATACTGCAGCTATCCAGTTCTGAGGAGCTGGATGTTGTCAGTATTGAGACAGGGGATGTTGAGGACTCGTCACCTCATTCCCCTGAACATGAGGAGCTTTTGGAGGTGCTCACTTGTGCTGTATCAAAACTAAGCATTGAGTGGCCAGCTGTTAGGCAGGAATATGTTTCTAAAAGCAAGCTTGACGAACGATTTTTGCCTTCCCGCTTTCAGCCTCCACGGCGGTGCCTTCCGTTTCTTCCCGATCTCCACACCGAGGTGTCGAGGTCGTGGAAGAGACCCGCCTCTTATCGTGTTTAGCCCCCAGACTTCCACATATTCTAATATATCGGGGGCTAAGTTATATGGTTATGGGGCGATGCCCAAGGCGGAGGAGACTCTAGCTAGCCATCTTTCTGCTGAGTCTTCCTCGTCTCTTAAGAAACCAGCTTTACCCACCAAGCTTCTCAGAAATACTTCGGCTCTGGTGGGTAAGGCTTATTCGGCGGCCGGTCAGGCTTTGGCGTGTCTGCACACGATGTCAATATTGCAGTCATACCAAGCCGATCTTTTAAAAGATATGAGTGAGAGTGAGGAGGTCAGCACTGACGTGGTTCGAGAACTGCGTCAGGCTGCAGATTTATCTCTGCGTGCCACCAGGGAATCGGCTAAACTAATCGGCCGTTCTATGGCAGCCCTGGTGGCCGCAGAGAGACACTTGTGGCTTAATCTGTCTGATATGAAGGATGAAGAGAAAGCTTTTCTTTTGGATGCTCCACTTTCTCCATCTGGTTTATTCGGTGACGCGGTAAACACGGTCATAGATAAATTTCAGGAAGAAAAGAAACAAGCTGCAGCTTTTCAAAAATTCCTCCCACTTAAAGTTCATGTCCCAGGGTCTGCTGGGCGAGGGCAGACCAAGCCGTCGACTAGCTCCTCACATAGGGCGCAACAAAGGCAGAGTGTCGCGTCTCGTGGCCCCCCTTCTAAACAGTGGGAACAGACGCGATAGTCTCAGGCGAAGCCTTCTAGTGGTAAGACTGATCTGAGGACAGTCATTATGGCTAGGAAGGCTTTGTCTAAGAAGTCCTGACACCACTGGTGTCAGGATGCTGAGGGTGGTCCCCACCGTGAGAGGGAGGTGTTCTCCGCTTCAGACGGTGCCCGTTCTCTCACGGTGCCCTCAGGGGTCCCTTCTGCCAACCCCGCCTTCGTGTCGGGGCGCAGACGGGCCCAGCGAGCGCTTTCCCGAGGGACGCTCGCCCCCTCTGAGGAGGGGTTTAGAGCAGTCGGACCAGTCGTCCCCTGGCGGTGCGCCTATTAAATCGTGCTGTAGCCAAGCTCAAATTCAAGATGCGTACGCTAAAGCAAATCGTGTCACAAATCAGGTCCGAGGACGCCTTTCCCCCGATTGCTCTGCTCCCAGGAGTTCTGGAGAGGGTTCGCCGGGACGGGGTCAGTCTATTATTGGTAGCCCCGTTTTGGCCGGCCCGAGTATGGTTCACGGACCTAGTGTCTCTTCTAGACGGCTCTCCTCTGGAGATTCCGATCAGGAGGGACCTTCTCTCTCAGGCGAGCGGGTTGATACTTCACCCCCGCCCAGAGTTGTGGAAGCTATGGGCTTGGCCTCTGAGGGGGCCCAGCTCGTAGGGGCTGGTCTCTCAACCGAGGTTGTTGAGACCATCCTTCATTCCAGAGCTCCTTCCACGAGGAGGTTATATGCCTTGAAGTGGAGGCTCTTCACTTCTTGGTGTGGAGAACACCAGTTGGACCCAGTTAACTGCCCAGTGGGTGCAGTGCTGGAGTTCCTTCAGGAGCGTTTCTCCTCAGGGCTATCCCCCTCCACACTAAAGGTGTATGTGGCGGCACTTGCTGCTTACCATGTCCCTTTCAGTGGAGACTCTCTGGGGAGACACCCATTTATAACTCGCTTTCTTCGTGGTACTTTGAGGCTGAGGCCTGTAGTCCGCACGAGGGTGCCAGCATGGGACTTAGCTATCGCCCTAGAAGGTCTTTCCCTAGCTCCCTTTGAGCCTATTGAAGAAGTTGCTGATAAGTTTATTACTTTGAAGACTATTTTTCTCCTTGCCATTTCTTCTCTTAAGAGAATCGGAGATATTCAGGCTCTCTCGGTTGCTCCTTCGTGTTTGGAGTTTTCACCTGGGATGGTGAAGGCTTTTCTCCACCCCAGGCCAGGTTATGTCCCTAAGGTTCCTACCAATGTGGCCAGACCTATAGTTCTGCAGGCCTTCTGTCCTCCTCCTTTTACATCATCTGATCAGGAAAAACTTAATCTGCTCTGCCCTGTTCGGGCTTTAGATGCTTACGTCACAGAGCTGCCCTGTGGAGAAAATCAGAACAGCTGTTCGTTTGTTTTGGACCACCTAAGAAGGGGTCCCCAGTGTCTAAGCAGAGGATGAGCAAGTGGGTGGTTGAGGCCATCTCACTTGCCTATGAGTCGGTTGGTCAGCCTTCACCTTTGGCTGTCCGAGCTCACTCTACCAGGAGTATGGCGGCTTCCACAGCCTTATTGTCAGGAGTCTCCCTCCAGGACGTTTGTGATGCGGCAGGCTGGTCCTCACCGCATACTTTCGTCAGGTTTTATGACCTAGACCTCAGCTCCACCCCTGGGGCGCAGGTGCTTTCGGCTGAATTTAATCTTTGATTCACACAGTCGGTCACTTGCTCTTATGGCGACAAGGGTATTAGCGTTCCCGCAGCGTTTCACCCAGCTCGACGTTCCTGAAAGGGATGTACGTATGTAACCCTAGTTCCCTGAAGGAACGAGACACTGCGTGTCGTTGCCATACTGCCGGCATTCCCTTGATCGACTTGCTTCAGACTTTTTCCAGAAGCTGTCGCCATTGTGTTCAGGGGTGTGCTTTATAGTTTCCTGGTCGATGTCGTCACTCGTGACGTTCCGTCTCGCCATTGGGCTGATTCCATACGTGCTTCATGGCGCACAACGCTAGAGGCGTTCCCGCAGCGTTTCACGCAGCGTCTCGTTGGGTTACATACGTAACCCGGGACGTTTATCATAATCTGCTGATATAAGAGACTGGTCAATATCTACCAATACTGTCTTAGTAAAATTATATTTAAATGCTTATTTTTATGATCAAAGAAACATATAAAAATTAAAACATATAATGCAATGATGATTGAGATGGAAAAATAAACCTGTCAGCCTTTCGATGTTGGCCGTGGATTCAGGGAACCATCATTAGCTGTTTTGCACGCACTCCAAACGCAGTCTTAAATTCAAATGCTTTATTTTCCGAACATTTCTAAATTAAGTTCCTATTTTCAAGAAACGAAAAAAATCAACTTTAACAAAGTGATAAAAAAAACTGAGTAACCAACATTCCCAAATCCACACATTTGTTCTTTGTTCACTTCCTCCTCCGGCATACGTATACATTCATAACCCGACCGGTGCATGATAATTATCTAAGTACATGAGTACAAGTACATGAAGTAAGAACATAAGTACATGAATACAAATATAAATATGCACATACTATATAATAATAATAATAATAAACAAATACATAACTTATAATAAATAAACTCCAATACAACAGTTATAATAGACAAACGGCTACAACAAAACCTGATTTTTGTAATAAATGATAATCGAGTAAAGCTGCTTCAGTCCAGTTGAAATATTACTAACAATATCAGTTATTCTTACATTTACTTGATCAAATCAGTGATTTGACTTTAACTTGATAAAAGAGTGTAAAGGAAGGTATGAGAGTACTGAGGTTCATCAGTGAAGAGTTGATCATTTAGAGAAGTTCATGTATTGAATATAAAACACTAGCTTTATAGGGTTACGTGTCATTCTGCACTGAATTCTGAGTAGCGACTCGAGGTACAGGACTGTAATAAATAGGGCTGGTTATTCTAGTCATTTTAGTAAGATTAAATATTATTACATCACACTCTCAGAAAGATGTTGTAGTTTTGGGTAACAACAGCTGTCACTGGGCCAGCGCCACACATGTACTTATGTTCACTTCAGGCTATATCTGTAAGATGCTAATATGTAGTGAAGGTGTTACTAAAGGATGTTTTGTGTTTGAGCGTGACTGACCCTGAGCACAGAGACGTCCATGTAGAGATGAGTTACTGAGAACATGACTGAGCTCAAACACCTGAACGACCCAACACTGACTGAGTCACCCCGCGTCATCTATTATCCACAGATGAGCTTGTGTTCCTCTTATCAGATCAAACCTGATTCTCAGCACAGATTCTGTACATCATCATCAGTCAAACATGTTTAGAAGAATCAGGGCGTTACTTTATAGGAAACAGAAACACATCTGACGTCAGGGGGAAAAACTCATCTGAGAAACACATTTCCAATAAAAGTTTGAAAATATCAAATAAAAATCATTTTTACACTTGAGGCCTATATAATCTCACAGCAAACAAATCAGCAGTTTTATATCATTGTAAAACGACACTAGTAACTATGTTTGATGTAACATTGTCGGTTAATTATATCCTGTGATTGGTTGAGACGGGTAGTAATGCTTCGGTCGTCATGGAAACAACGCCTCATGACAGGTTAGAGCAGTGGTGAGTAACTGGTTTATTTCCCAGACTCCTCAGCGCTGCATGTGATATCATCACTGCCCTCTGCTGGTGGATCTGAAATACAGGCAGAGCTTGAATCATGAGGAATACAGATTTCCCTGATCTGGAAAACACTCCACAGCTCCACGTCAGCATCATCACACAAATCAACACGTTATATTTACATATCTATATTTGCAGAAAGTGTCTTTATATCCATTGAACAGAGACTCATTGGTGTGATTGAGTGTGAATGTGCATCAGTGATCGAACAGCAGCAGATCTATCAAAGCTCTAGTGTTCTGGACACTGATTGGTGACATTATTGAGCTGTTCGAACCGCAGCCGGAACTACAGTCACTTTGACCGAGATTAGACAACGGTTCACTCTGAATCCCCGTTCTGTCATACACTCTAAAAAAATAACTCTTGGGTTAGTTTTTCTACCCAAATCCTGGGTTCAGCCTTTTGGGTAAATGTTTGCGTTATTTGTTCAATGTTTGGGTAGTTTTGTGTAATCCAGCTCCTGGGTCAGACGTAACAACCCAGGGGTTGGGTTATTTATCGTAGACTTTTTGTGACCTCTTCAGGAGAGAGCAGTGCAGCTCTGTCAAAAATGTACATGTTTTGTCTCTACAAATTCATTATTGTTCTGTATATGATTTGAATTTGAATTTTATTTCAGGATAGCCCCTTGAGATGTAACATCTAATTTTCAAGGGATCCTGCATCTATATATACATGTACAGACACAAAAGACAACCACACAGCATCCACATAAGAAAAACACAGACACACATACAAAACATCAACTCGCTCACCTGCCCTTGACCCCACAAATAACATAGCACACTTAATAAAGTATATTAACCAAAATCAGCCAAATACATTAAACAACTAATGCATCATTTATCAGTATGCCTTATACAAAATGTAACATGCAGTATAATGTCACATCTCACACAGAAATGTCAAAGAAAAACCAGAAAAGAGAAGATGTATACAACTATATGTTTTCTACATAGATCATTAAATGAAATACCATTGTGGTCCCTAATTAGAAGAACATATAGTTTTAAGAAAAGAAAAAAGTGATGATTTGAATAAACCAATATATACTATAAAGTATATAGTTTCATTTTATGCAAAGCAACATACAGGGTCGTGATGTGAGTCTCCTGAACGAGTGTTGCATCTGTATTTTCACGTGATGGAAACGCCCGATGCCTTGCATTAAATTTGATACATAATACAAGACCGGCACGAGATTCAGCGCTGTTACGCTGGAAACAAGACAACAGAGACAGGTCCATTACACTTCAATTACTTCTAAATGATTCATTTTTACTTCTAATATTAGTTAAACGAGCTTAAATATCCAATATGTATTCAAAACTATCTAAAATATGCTATACTGTAAAATATGATCAAAATAAAGGAATTATCCTGCAAACCAGAGATTGTGTGGTGTATTTTTTTTTTAAGTTTAGAGGATTTAAGTTAACCCGTAAACATTAATTCATGTATGAAGTCAAATAAAATAAATAGTACTTTAGTAAAAATGAATCAACCCAGTATGATGAGTTAAATAAACGTCTCAGGTTACGTATGTAACCCTGGTTCCCTGATAGGGAACGAGACGCTGCGTTTGAGATGCGGTGGGAACGCTCTGCGTGATTACGTCGTGAAGCACGTGTAAAATCAGTCCAATGGAAGCCCGCTACGACATAGGTGACGTCATAGACCAGGAAACTATAAAGCAACCCTGAAATCAGACCGCGATAGCATCTGAAAAACCTTAAGCAAGTCGATCAGGGCATGCAGGAAGTATGGCAGGCAAACGCAGCGTCTCGTTCCCTATCAGGGAACCAGGGTTACATACGTAACCTGAGACGTTCCCTTTCAAGGGAACTCGAGCTGCGTTTGAGACGCGGTGGGAACCCTATACCCACTACGCCATAATGACAAATGCCCGTTCTGTGTGAGGTCCTGCGCACACTAAGAAGCAAGCAACCTCGCCCCAGGAGTGGAGAGGTCAAGGTCATAAAACCTGACAAATGTATGCGGAGAGGACCATCCTGCCGCATTACATACGTCAAGAAGGGAAACTCCCGAAATTAAGGCCATAGAGTCCGCCATACTCCGAGTAGAATGGGCCCGCACAGCCATAGGTGAAGGCTGTCCGGCCGCTTCATAAGCCAATGAAATAGCCTCGACTATCCATTTACTCATAACCTGCTTAGATGCAGGGAATCCTCTCTTGAGTGACCCAAAACAAACAAATAGTTGCTCAGATTTACGCCACAGGGCAGCTCTGTGAACGTAGGCATCTAAAGCCCGGACTGGACATAACAGGTTAAGCTGTTCCTGGTCAGGGGTATTAAAGGGTGGAGGATAAAAGGCCTGCAGCACTATTGGGCATCCAACATTCAGTGGGACCTTAGGAATATAACCCGGCCTGGGGTAGAGAAATGCTTTCACCATACTAGGTGCAAATTCCAGACATGAAGGAGCAACCGACAGAGCATGTAAATCACCCATTCTCTTGATAGATGAGATAGCAAGGAGAAATAAAGTCTTTAGAGTGAGGAACTTTTCAGAAACCTCCTCAATGGGCTCAAAGGGAGCTAAAGCCAGACCCTCGAGTACAATGGCCAAGTCCCAAGCCGGTGCTCTAGATTGCAGTGCAGGTCTCAACCTCAATGTACCACAGAGAAAGCGAGTAATTAGAGGGTTTCTCCCAATAGAAGTACCCCCCAGAGGGGTGTGGTAGGCAGATATAGCCCGCCATGTAAACCTTTAGGGTGGAAGGAGATAACCTGGCCGAGAAACGGTCTTGCAGAAAATCAAGAACTGAACCAACAGGGCAGTTAACAGGATCTAACTGACGTTCAACACACCACGTGGTGAAAAGTTTCCGTTTTAGCGCATACAGCCTTCTCGTGGAAGGAGCTCTGGATTGAAGAATGGTTTCTACAACATCGGTTGAAAGACCGGTCTCCCTGAGCCTGGCCCCCTCAGAGGCCAGGCCCACAGTTTCCACAACTCCGGCCGAGGGTGAAATATCGTGCCCCCGGCCTGGGACAGGAGGTCCACCCTGATTGGGATCTCCAAGGGGGAGCCGTCCAGAAGAGACACCAAGCCGAGAACCAAACTCGGGTCGGCCAATAAGGGGCTACTAGTAGCAGATGAGCCCCTTCTCGGCGAACCCTCTCCAGAACCCCCGGAAGCAAAGATATCGGGGGAAAGGCGTACAGGTGCAGCCTCGGCCACACCTGCACCATAGCATCCAGACCGAGAGGAGCTGGGTGCGTTAGAGAGAACCACATGGGACAATGGGTTGAATCTGATGATGCGAAAAGGTCTACCTGAGCACGACCGAACTTTTCCCACAGGAACTCCACCACTTCTGGGTGAAGTCTCCACTCCCCGGGCCTCAGCCCCTGTCTCGACAGAATATCTGCTCCCACATTCGCCCCGGAATATATACCGCCTTGAGCGACAGTAACTTCCCCTGGGCCCATAGGAGGATCTGATGGGCCAATTTGCAAAGGTGACGTGACCTCAGACCCCCCTGATGGTTGATATAGGAGACCACCGAAGTGTTGTCTGTGCGGACCAACACGTGATGGCCTCTCAGGTCTGGCAGGAAATATTTGAGTGCTCGAAATACCGCCATCAACTCTAAACGATTTATGTGCCAGGAACATTGATGGTCCTGCCACAGACCTTGCGCCGAGCGGCCACTCATGACCGCCCCCCATCCCGTGAGGGAAGCATCCGTCGAAAGCGTGACGCGTCGACAAGGAGCCCCCAACACTGGGCCCTGGGCGAGGAACCAAGGTTTCTTCCACAAGGCCAAGGCACGAAGGCATAGCCGCGTGACCTTGATCTTGCGGAACGGATTTCCCCTCGGAGAAAACCCCTTGGTCCTGAGCCACCACTGCAGGGGTCTCATGTACAGAAGGCCAAAAGTAATAACGTTGGACGCAGCTGCCATGAGACCCAACAGTCTCTGAAACTGTTTCACAGTGAGTGACTGGCCTAGTTTCACATTCTTTGCGGCTGTGAGAATCGCAGAAATACGAGCAGGAGACAGGCGTGCCTGCATTGTGGTCGAATCCCAAATTACACCTAGAAAAGTGGTCCTCTGAGCAGGGAGGAGCACACTCTTTTTGGTGTTTAGCCGCAACCCCAAACTCTTTATGTGGGACAGAACAGCATCTCGATGCTGAACCGCCACCTGCTCTGACTGAGCTAAAATCAACCAATCGTCTATGTAATTTAATACGCGGATGCCCTGGAGTCTCAACGGAGCCAGAGCTGCATCCACGCATTTTGTAAAAGTGCGGGGAGATAAACCTAGGCCAAATGGAAGAACCCGATATTGGTATGCTTCGCCCCCGAAAGTGAACCTCAGGAACCTCCTGTGATGAGGATGGATAGATACATGGAAGTACGCGTCCTTCAAGTCTATTGTGACAAACCAGTCCTCGGACTGAAGTTGTGATACAATCTGTTTGAGTGTAAGCATTCTGAACTTGAGTTTCTGAACCCTGCTGTTTAACTGGCGCAGGTCTAGAATAGGACGCAGCCCTCCATCCTTCTTTGGAACAATGAAGTAACGGCTGTAAAACCCTGACTCTCTGCTGGGAGGAGAAACCCTTTCTATAGCTCCCTTTCGAAGAAGTGTCAGTACTTCTTGCTCCATTACCAGAGCCAGCTGTGAGTCCACCACCGTGGGGAGGACTCCTTGAAATCTGGGCGGACGAGAACCGAACTGAATTCTGTAACCCTTTTCTATTATGTGCAGGACCCATAGAGAAATATTTGGCAGAAGTTTCCACGCTGCCAGAAATTCCGATAAGGGAACCAGTCTCTCGAGACTGGCCTCTGGATTTGATTGAACAATCGTTTCGGCGCCCTGAAGCGGCGAACCGGCAGGGAACAACCGAACTGACCGTTCTACAACCCTCCTCAGAGGATTGCACGGGGACGCTGACACCTCGGTGCCCTGAAGTGGCAAACCGGCAGGGAACAACCGAAGTGGCAGCGCTGCGGCTCTCCTCGGAGAGTCGCCCCCCGGAGGGTGCCAAGGAGGGACGGTTCCTCGGAACCGTTCCTCCCTGGAGGGGACCACCCTCAGAAGCCTGATAGCCTTGGCGTCAGGACTTCTTCTTAGCCCAAGCTCTCCTAGAGATAACAGTCCTCAGATCTTGTCTACCCCTAACAGGTCTGGGCTGCGAGCGCCACTCAGGAACCGTAGATTGAGGAGGTGCCCGAGCGGCGACGCTCTGTTTTTGTTGAACTCTGTGAGCGGAGCTCGTAGACGGATGAGGCTGCTCAGACTTTATACTACGAGCAGCCTCGGGGACAATAGACCGGCGAGGAAGAAATCTCTGAAACGCAGCCGCTTGTTTCTTATTTTCTTGAAACCTATCGACGACACAATTTATAGCATCGCCGAACAGACTTGTAGGTGACAGCGGTGCGTCCAGAAGAATAGATCTATCTTTATCTTTTATTTCTGATAAATTTAACCATAAATGGCGTTCCGTGGCCACCAAGGCTGCCATAGAGCGGCCAACAGACTTGACCGTCTCCTTGGTGGCTCGGAGAGATAAATCTGTCGTGCGACGCAATTCTCGAATTGCGTCAGCACTAACTTCCTCACTATCGTCTATGTCCTTCAGCAGGTCAGCCTGGTACGCTTGGAGAATCGACATAGGGTGCAAACATGCTGCGGCCTGACCTGCTGCGGAATACGCTTTACCCACCAACAAAGATGTAT
This sequence comes from Siphateles boraxobius, assembly GCF_051911475.1. NCBI lineage: Eukaryota > Metazoa > Chordata > Actinopteri > Cypriniformes > Leuciscidae > Siphateles > Siphateles boraxobius. Next base: position 137,446 of record NW_027508849.1, read on the forward strand.
TTTTTAATGGTTTGGTGGGTAACGTCGGGGCTTTCAGAGAAGAAGAAGACTCAGGGGAGAGATAGCTCGCTAGTGTGTCTTCAGCACGAGGCATAGTCAAATAACCATAATGATCAATCCCTTGAACTTTACTATAATTCTTAGTTTGTGGGTTATGCACTCTGAAAGACGCCGGTTTAATCCACGATCTCGAAACCTCGGCGTGGAGATCGGGAAAAAACTGGAGTTCCCGACGAGGAGGTCGTGATCTAGATGGTAAATAACGTTCATCTAAAAGACTCTTTCTAGATTCAACATCGAAATCATCGGCTGGCCACTCAATATTTAATTTAGTAACAGCACGAGATAAAATCTCCATAAGCTCCTCATCAGCAGGGGTATGAGCTGGCGAACACTCAATATCCCCCATACTACCGACATCCAGATCCTCAGAACTGGATAGCCATAATATTGGTGCCTCAGCCTGGGAAGGAGAAGCCGCAGAGCGGGCTCCTTCCTGGGCAAAGACACCGAATCCAGTAGGTAAGGGCTGAGAAAGGGCGGGGCCCGTCTCAAACCCCGCTACTAGATCCATCTGCGAACCCCAAGATGAAATTCGACGCTGTGCCTCGGCAGCAGCGGGACCCGCACCTCGGGGAGCGCGAACCGAACCGTCCTCCTCAAAGAACGCTCGGCGAGAGCGGAGAGTTTTCATAGACAAACTCAAGCAATGCTCACAGTCAGCCCCCTCGAGGACTGACTGGGCATGCTCCACTCCCAAACAAGCAATACACATAGGATGTGTGTCCCCACCCGTGATATAACGAGGGCAGGGCACAACACAAGGTTTATAACTTTGCTTGCTCGCCATAGTGATATATATATATATATATATATAAGGGGCTTGACAGACAACAATAAATAGACAAGGACAGATATACAGAGAGCGCTTGCTGAAGGTGCAGATGCTATCGCGGCCTGATTTCAGGGTTGCTTTATAGTTTCCTGGTCTATGACGTCACCTATGTCGTAGCGGGCTTCCATTGGACTGATTTTACACGTGCTTCACGACGTAATCACGCAGAGCGTTCCCACCGCGTCTCAAACGCAGCTCGAGTTCCCTTGAAAGGGAACAACCCATTTTTCTGGGTAAAACTAACCCAGCATGTGTTCTGTCCTACATTTACCCCGCCCATGGGTTGAAAACAACCCAAATTAGGTCGTTTTTAATCCAGTGTTTTTTAGATTGTGTTATGCACTGAATTCAGTGAAGAACTTACTTCCGATCACGGATGAAGTGAGTCCTGTAGCTCTCAGGTGTGTATATATTTACATCGGCCATGTTGACATCATATTTTATCATTTCCTGCATAAACACACAACAATTCATATTAATCTGCTGAGGATATAAAGTTAACTAATACAAACACAATTAAATATGTCTACAAGTAAAAGAGTTTACAGCACATGTACATTGAAGGCTTTTGCTGAGAGCCTTTTCTCCCGAGGCAGGACCTGAGAAACAGATTAAAGTGACATTTTAATATCCAATCTTTATTTGATCAGACTCATTACAGGTTAACACATGAATTAAAGAAATAACAGGCCAGGCAAAACAACTAGGTGCATTTATGCTCTACATTAACACACATCTATAAGAAGAAGCTTTTAGTTGGATTATTTACAGTGTGATGTAGTTTAAATACCTTTACACTGGTGAAGATCTGGTCTTGTCCGGTTAATGATCTTCATCCACAGATGAAATGATGGGATGATCTCGAGACTCGTGTGTGTTTTGGTTCAGGTTGGTGAGATTAATCACTAACAGTGAGTATTAAAGCCATTCATAACATTATAAATCTATTGTTTGCCTACAGCTGCTTAAAGTCCATCGTTCAGTTTGTTTACTGGTGAACTGGCGAGATGTGAGGAACTGAATAAGGACAGTGTGACATCAGTATGGGTGTCACAAAGAACACAATCTGAAGTTCAGAGGTCATATAACTGGATCACGAGGTCAACCTAGAGAGAGAGAGAGAGAGAGAGAGAGAAAGGCCCACCTCACACTGACGGGAACAGTATGGATCTTTACAGGTTCTGGCTTGTGGGAAATCTGTTGCGTTTGCACTTTTACCGGAGTAAATATTTGCCTGTCTCTGGTCAACGTTCATTCTGCCTCCAGCTCTTCAAACAGCAGCGGGAAGATCCGGTGAATCCAGCAGAACGGGCCAGAACTCAACAACAGACTCACAAGCTTCTCAACACAACACAAGTTCAGAACGCATCACTAGTGCACTTACTGTAAAGAGCGTGCAGTGTACAATTTTAATCCAATTTAATGTAAAATGCATGTCAGTTTTAACAATCGTTCTAATTCCATGAAAATAGCCAGTCCATCCTACAACTATAACGATAACAACACAGACGAACAATATTGTTGGAATCACTTTCAGAATTATTTTTCTTCCAGCTGAAGAACAAAAAAAACATTAACAGCCAATCAGAATCGACCCGAGTTTAAAAAGCGTGTACATTTTAAGCAGGAGACGACAAATTCGCACGCGCTTATAATAAACAAAAGTAATATAGTTATCGTTGTTGTGAAAGGTAGCCTACTTAAGTATTAGTTCATTATTACAAACATAAGGAGCGTCTCAATTCACGTACTTATGCACTATTCTATGACTTTTTTAGTATAGATAGTGCGAGTAGTAGCGTGTTTACAATGAAAATTCCACATAGAAATAGTACACTTTAAATACCAGATGATGCACTTAATTAACGGCAAAAACGAAGTGTGTAATGTTGGACAGTTCATGCACTCGACAGTCGCTAGCGGGGGGTGGGGGGTATCAGACAGTGAAGGACAAAATAACCTCATTAATTTCCTTCACTACACGAATGAGTACATTGTGAATAAGTGCATACTTTGGGTCACTCTGTACCACTCTATACCAAACTATATGCTATTTTTTATACTGTTATCGGTGTTCATATTTAAAATCCAAAAAGAAAAAGTGCACTTCAAACACCTGGATGGATGGTGCGCTTAATTAAACCCAAAAACGTCACTTCATCCACTCAACTGTAGTTGCGAGGGGGCGGGGCTAACAGACTGAACAGATGTTAAATGACAAAATAATAACCTTATCAAATTCATACACTACATGTCTACACAGTTGATATAGTCTCTAGTACGTAATTTGGGACACAATCCAGCCTCTACCAGTTGAGATCGTCCAATCAGAGGCTGTCAGCTTCAAAACAATCTGTCAATCTGACACACGCCTGAGGACAGTTAAAACACACATCTGTCTCATCTTTATTGCGTTACAAGATGGATTAGATGAACAGTTTCCAAGAAAACCTCTGCATGTTGGAGCTCCTTCCTCTTTCCTGATGAGTTTTTCTGGGAATCCTCGGCATGCCACAGCAGCTCTGTTTACCCGAAACACACTGATTAACCTCCTTCAAACGGCAAAGTCGCTTAACTAAATATATAAAATAATGAAAAATGTATAATAATATCAGTTCTCGCACTTTAGATGACTTTTTCGTCGATAAAAGAACTAATCTAATCTAGCGCTCCATTCGTCACATCGCCTCAGAGACCGAGAGCTCCCGCGCATTCTCGGCGCATGCGCAGTAGACGTCTGGGGTCGCGCGCTGGGTCACGAGCACCAGAGACGCACGAGCACGCGCAGCAGCAGCGGAGCTCAGCGATCATTCAGCAGGATTAACACTGAATCATGAGCGTGGGAAAACTGGTAAGATTGCGATGATAACACTTTCTCTCTGCGGTAATAATGCGCTTTGACTCGAGTCGAGCTGAGAGCCGAGCAAAGGCAGAAGTGTCGCAGATGTTAGTTGATGAGTTTTGTAATAAATCTTGGGTTTGTTCTGTGTGGGTCGCTTTGCAGGTCAGATTTCGCAAGCTGGTGTGTAAATACAAACTATTGAACTATCCAGTGTGTTCACTTTCCAGAACAACAATTCATACACAATACAAGTCATGCCAAAACCTGTTTTAATATAAATTACTAAGCATGTCATCACAGAAATCACTGTCATTATTAATGCATCTTATTAATGTCTATTCATATTCTTCTGTAAATTCCGTATTCATTCAAGTTATATAAAAGTATATGAAATTCAGATTAGATTAAACTCTGTATTATTATTGTCATTATTCAGAGGCAGTAAAACAGCAAATAATATGTAAATATGTTTAAATGAGGTACGCAGGATTTTTCAGAATACACAACGTCCATTTGTTTTCTCTTGAGAACGTTATAGGGAAACATTCCATTGTATCATTTTGCAAACATTATGGAACGTTGCTTTTGAATGTTCTCTGAACGTTCTGAAACAAGTAGCCTTACATTTTAAAAACGCCTAACGAACTAAAACGTTTCATGAATGATGTATAATAATGTTTTTGTGCTAATGTTTTGAGATCATTAGATAATATTGAACTAGCGTTCTATTAACGTTACTGTAAGAACGTTCTATGGGTCAGTAAGTGTTTGATGATGTCATTATCAAGGTCAGATTGTTGAAGTGTGTCAGTGATGATCAGATGAAGAAACAGCTCTCGTCCGGTCCTGACACACACTTAACCCCGTACACACACTTAACCCTGAACACACACTTAACCCTGAACACACACTTAACCCTGAACACACACTTAACCCTGAACACACACTTAACACCGTACACACACTTAACCCTGAACACACACTTAACCCTGAACACACACTTAACCCCGTACACACACTTAACCCTGAACACACACTTAACCCCGTACACACACTTAACCCTGAACACACACTTAACCCCGTACACACACTTAACCCTGAACACACACTTAACCCTGAACACACACTTAACACTGAACACACACTTAACCCCGTACACACACTTAACCCTGAACACACACTTAACCCTGAACACACACTTAACCCTGAACACACACTTAACCCTGAACACACACTTAACCCCGTACACACACTTAACCCTGAACACACACTTAACCCTGAACACACACTTAACCCTGAACACACACTTAACCCTGAA
>NW_027508849.1:147500-160000 GCF_051911475.1 Siphateles boraxobius
TCTGTCCATCAAAAGTGCGTCTATCCATCATAAAAGTGCATCTGTCCATCATAAAAGTGCATCTGTCCATCATAAAAGTGCGTCTGTCCATCATAAAAGTGCATCTGTCCATCATAAAAGTGCGTCTGTCCATCATAAAAGTGCGTCTGTCCATCATAAAAGTGCGTCTGTCCATAATAAAAGTGCGTCTGTCCATCATAAAAGTGCATCTGTCCATCATAAAAGTGCGTCTGTCCATCATAAAAGTGCATCTGTCCATCATAAAAGTGCATCTGTCCATCATAAAAGTGCATCTATCCATCATAAAAGTGCGTCTATCCATCATAAAAGTGCGTCTATCCATCATAAAAGTGCGTCTATCCATCATAAAAGTGCATCTATCAATCATAAAAGTGCATCTGTCCATCATAAAAGTGCGTCTATCCATCATAAAAGTGCATCTGTCCACCATAAAAGTGTGTCTATCCATCATAAAAGTGCGTCTATACATCATTAAAGTGCGTCTATCCATCATTAAAGTGCGTCTATCCATCATAAAAGTGCGTCTATCCATCATAAAAGTGTGTCTATACATCATTAAAGTGCGTCTATCCATCATTAAAGTGCGTCTATCCATCATAAAATTGCATCTGTCCATCATAAAAGTGCGTCTATACATCATTAAAGTGCGTCTATCCATCATTAAAGTGCGTCTATCCATCATAAAATTGCATCTATCCATCATAAAAGTGCGTCTATACATCATTAAAGTGCGTCTATCCATCATAAAAGTGCGTCTATCCATCATAAAAGTGCGTCTATACATCATTAAAGTGCGTCTATCCATCATAAAAGTGCGTCTATCCATCATAAAAGTGCATCTATCCATCATAAAAGTGCGTCTATACATCATTAAAGTGCGTCTATCCATCATAAAAGTGCGTCTATACATCATTAAAGTGCGTCTATACATCATTAAAGTGCGTCTATCCATCATAAAAGTGCGTCTATACATCATTAAAGTGCGTCTATCCATCATTAAAGTGCGTCTATCCATCATAAAATTGCATCTGTCCATCATAAAAGTGCGTCTATACATCATTAAAGTGCGTCTATCCATCATAAAAGTGCGTCTATACATCATTAAAGTGCGTCTATCCATCATTAAAGTGCGTCTATCCATCATAAAAGTGCGTCTATACATCATTAAAGTGCGTCTATACATCATTAAAGTGCGTCTATCCATCATTAAAGTGCGTCTATCCATCATAAAATTGCATCTGTCCATCATAAAAGTGCGTCTATACATCATTAAAGTGCGTCTATCCATCATAAAAGTGCGTCTATACATCATTAAAGTGCGTCTATCCATCATTAAAGTGCGTCTATCCATCATAAAAGTGCGTCTATCCATCATAAAAGTGCGTCTATACATCATTAAAGTGCGTCTATCCATCATTAAAGTGCGTCTATCCATCATAAAATTGCATCTGTCCATCATAAAAGTGCGTCTATCCATCATAAAAGTGCATCTATCCATCATAAATGTGCTTCATGGATAGAATTTCATTTTTGAGTGAACTATCCTTTTAATAGATCACATGTTTTTTACTCGTGTTTTTCCTCAGGGTTTGTATCCCGAGTCTCATGGGATTGTGTGCAACTCCATGTATGATCCCGTGTTCAAAGCTCACTTCCGACTGAGAGGCCGAGAGAAGCTCAATCACCGCTGGTGGGGGGGGCAGCCCGTGAGTCATGACTCCGCCCACACACAGCTCTCAGCCAATCACTGCAGAGACAGCAGGATAGCTCACATAGGGATTATAATCTCATCTGCATATTTAAGGTGTAAAGCAGATGAGTTTTACATGTGACTAAATAAATTATCAAGCTCAGTTTGGGTTTGCATGGAAAGCCCAGTTGCAAATTTTGAAGTGGATCCATGTTTAATATTTTAAACTGTTTTGTCTTTTTGTCTTTTCAGATTTGGATCACGGCAGAGAAACAGGGCGTGAAAGCGGGAACCTTCTTCTGGCCCTGGTGAGATCACATATTATTGATTTCAGATCTTAATGGTTATATTATTCTACAGTCTACTGATTAATCAGAACTATCAGCTGTTTATTCAGTAGAGTTTCATTTTAAATGAGGTGTTCTTCTCAAATCAGCATTCTGTGTTTGGAGCATAGCTCAGCGTGTCACTGCAAGAGACTCATGACACAACCAACACATGATTCAAACAAAGACCTTTCACACACTCACACACACTCTCTCTCTCACACACACACACACACACACACACACACAGAGTGGCTCAGTCTGTCCCAATCGTCATGTTCTTCATGCTTCATTTGCTTGATTTCTGAAGAAGTGACCAGCCACTCGTGAACAAGATCTCTGACGTCTGTCTGTGTGTGCTTGGAAAAAACGTTGTTTCTGAAGGCCTGAATAAACACATGTCTGTCTGACTGTCTGTCTGTCTGTCTGTCTGTCTGTCTGTCTATCTGTCTGTCTGTGTCTCTGTAGGGTTATTCCTCTGGAGAGGAGGATTCTCACTATTCTGCAGTGGCTGCACCTGCCTGATGACGAGAGGTGCGTCATTTCACCTCTTACTGGGAAAAAACATTCTCATGATGGAATCTCACAAAATGATGTTTTATTAACAAAGTTCGGGAGAAGCACGTTCAGATAATTTACCTAATTGTCATGAGAGTTTAAATGAGCAGTTTTTACTGCTGTTCTATGACAGTTTTCCAGCATCCCTCCTCACTTACTAGTACTATCCCAAACCTGGGATGGGGGGGGGGGGGGGGGGGACTCTGGGTTTGGGCAAAATTTCGAGCTTGTAGCCTGGCTCCGCCCTCCTACGTACTTCCGCTCAATTTTCATTTTCCTTCAGTACGTCATCTGGGTTTGGGGTATATTTACAGGTTTTCTGGAAGGTAGGACCAGGCTACTCCCCTCGGACAGCATGCCAAATACGCTTATCTTTTACTCAATCTAATTATATGTAAGTGTGAACTTGTGAACTTATGTTCTTCATAAGGAAGATTAAGCCTAAGATTAAGACTATTATACTAGTATACTACTACAGTTTTGTTTTTAATGACAATTAAGCCTCCCAGTCCTCATTACTGTAATTGTTATAACAAAATATTACAATATTTTTTCTACTATAACAGCTTGTTCACTTCAAGAACGATAACTATATTTATAAATATAACACTAACTATGATAACAGTAGTGATAACTACAGTGATATTATTAATGATAACTGTAGTGATCATTTTAATTTATGTCGCGCTGAATTTTGTCAGACTTTTTCGACTGATGGAGCGCTGATTCCCATTATCTCAGGGAAACAAGGTTTTGTTGGTAACCAGAGTGTTTTCACTATAGTAAAGGGATGTCTAGGTTGTAGAACCTGGCAAAGGTGGATGCCATGAACCAGCCGGACACTCCACTAGTCCAAGCCCACGAAGAGGCCATTCCCTAGGTAGAGTGTTCCCTTCACTCCTATAGGGCACTGCAAGTCATTGGATTTGTAAGCTATCACTATTGTGTCCACTATCCAAAGAGACAATCTCTGCTTCGTAACTGGCGGCCCCTCCGAAGCAGACAATATCTGCTGTGACTGCCTGAACTAGGGCACTTCTTGAAGGCCAGAAGCCCTGCCACACTCTCTAGGCAGTTTATGTGCCAGTTCGACATTGGCGCCATCTAGGAGCCAACGGCCGGCCTGCCGTCGCATAGGGCACCCTAACCCGTCGTGGAGGCATCCGTCATGACTACTTTTCTTCTGGAAACAGAGCCTAGTTCCAACCCCAACTGATACAGATTTGGTGATTTCCAGGGAACAAGGTCTTGGTGCAACTGTGGTTCTCCCTGAGAATGAGGCGGCCTTCGTGGGACTTTGTGGAACAGCCAATGCTGTAGTGGCCGCATATGTAGCAAGCCCAAGGGTAGCTTCTGAAATGTGTTCAAGGGGAGGTAGTCCCCACTTCTAAATGATGCCGCCACCCTCTGAATTTTCGAGGAGCTCCGGTGAAATCCAGGCCCACATCTGGGTCGAATTGAAGACTGCCCCCTGGAAACGAGATGCATTAGGTGGGGGAGAGCGAGCTTTTGCTTAAATTGATCCTGAAGCCCAGGCTTTGTAAATGACTGAGGAGCAGGGATCTTTGCGTGCATAGATCAAGTATGCGACTGGGATAAGAGCAGCCAATCATCGAAGTAATTCAGCAATCCTTGCATTTCGTAAAAGTATGTGGAGCCAGGGACCGTCCGAATAGCAGGACTGGATATTGGTAAGTCAACCCTGCGAACGCGAATATCAAGAATGGTCTGTGATGAGGGTCTATCTGGATATGAATGTATGCATCATTCAGATCCAGCGATAAAAAACAATCCCCTGGGTAAATCTTGACTCAGAGTTTACATTCTGTACAGCAGTGTCATCAGAGTTTGGTTCAGACATCTCAAATCGAGGTTGGGCCTGAGACCATCCTTTGGAATGAGGAAATAACGGTTGTAGAAACCGGACTTGCTGTAGGCCATGGGAAATTTCTCCACAGCGTGCTTTGCTAACAGAGCTTAGACTTCGACTCGGAGGACTTGAGCGTTGTCATCCGAGACTGAAGTGTAAGTCACACCCCTGGAGCGAGGAGCCCCGTTGGACTATTCCAAAACTTAATCTGATACACCAAGGATGGCCTCCCAAGCCTGGCTCCTGATGGGAGGAGGGGTTGAAGAGTCACACGTGGCGGGGAGCTGATGCTTGTAATAGGATAAAGAAGAGGAGGAATGCTCTTTTTATGTAGGTGTATGTTTTTTTATTTGATTCGCAATAACAGCATAAAGAGGTCTTGGCACGCAAATCACTGCTGGGACGAACCCAGTACCGATAACAAACATAGCACCTCCAACACCGGAACTGAACAGGGGGTTGGGAGGTGAACGCATCGCTTTGGGGGTGGTCCAACCTTGGTGAGACAAAGACTCCTCCTCTTTGTGCCTGAGACATCAGGGCTGCTCAGGATCCAGCACTAACTTAAAACAGGGGCTCTGGCGCCTGGGAAATGGATAGTGCTTCACTTTCTTCACCTCTTAAAAGAGTTCAGCCTTTCTCTGAGGCTGAACGCAGTGCAGAAGCTGGCGTGGTGTGTTTCTGAGTCGATGATGACTTAGAGTGTTGTAACAAGGTTAGATGTTATGGGAAGAAGGAGGCGAGAACCTGCGAACAATCAAATATTTTAATAATAAATAAACAAATACAAAAACAAAAGTAAAGACGGCAGTCCCTCACGGTCGACTGCCGCCACACATAATAAAACAAAACATCAAATAAAATTCAAGCCTGGCCTCTCTCGATCTCCACTGTCGTCTCTCCTCCTTTTATGCTCCCGCTCCTCCGTGAGAGATACGAGACCGGTGCGTCGCACAGGAGTCGCTCATTAGTAATCAAGCCACCGGCCTCATGCCGTTCTCTCACGACCCTCGGCCTTGTCCTGCTCGCCACCGGTGTCTAGAAGCCATAATAATGGCCCTCTTCTGAAGAAAGTGGCGCATGGATTGTGACGACTTCTTGTCACGGTTCATTAATTCATTGCTTCCTTCTCGTCTCGTGTCATTGTTGTTTTGTGTGTATGTGTGTGTGTGGGCATGACCAGTTCCGTTCCTCTCATCAGTGACAGCTGACTCTCGTTAGCACGCCAGCTGTGGCTCATCAACTACTCATTAACTCACCTTCGAATACTCACTGGTTTCTCCTCTCCATTGTCAGATCGTTGTTTATGTCTCCGCGTGCTGTCTCTTGTGTCCCGTTCCTGTTGGCGCTCCGGTTCCTGTTGGTGTTCCTGTTCCGTACTGTTGTCTGGTGTTCGTGAGTTGGTGTTCCCGTTCGGTGTTTCAGTTTCTTGTTCTGTCTCTGGATTACTTCACTCTCACCATCTGAATTCACCACATCACCACCATTCCCATGTGCTGTCCGTCGAGGTCCCTGCGCCCTCGTGTTGCTGATTATTTCTTCACTCATTGTTGACTAATAAAGAGAGATTTCACTCGCAATATTGCTTCCCTGCTTTCTGTCAAGACACTTCTGGGCTGCTATGAAACGCTCAGCGAAGCTATTCACTGCAAAACCAAATAAGCCAGAGGGAGAGATAGGGAGTCCAGGTGGGATGTCTGGTCAGCATCCTTGATCTCTGTTAGATTTAACCAAAGCTGGCAACCTTGGACCAGCAAATAGGCTATGGCACGCCCAATTGCTTGTAGTGATCTCAGGTTCGTGAATGAATCATTCTTTCGAACCAGTTCACCAAATCGGACTGAATCGTTCAAAAAAAGGGGAGCCACCATAATTTTTAACATTAATAGGCTTTAAATTTAAGTTAACTTGAAACAATCTTCAAATAAACTCATGATTATAAGTGTCACATTTATCTGTGCCTTTAATAAAGTGTGTTGTATACAGTAGTATAATGATGTTTCTGTCTCTGTCAGTATGAGCTCTCTCTGTGTTTGAATGAGAGCTGCCGCCTCATTTTTTCCCCACTAAGTTTATTTTGCACATTAAGTTGTGTGTGGTGTGTTTTTCCAGGCCGTATGTCTACGCTGTGCACTCGGAACAGCCGGATACTTACGGACACCTCCTGGGCCCGCTGAGCAACGAGGTAAAACACTAAAACACACACACACACACACACACACTTTGATTAGTATCTGACATTTAGACAAGGGTAAATATGACATTGGTTTTAACTCTGAGAATAGAGCAGAATATCCTTATAGAGTTTGAGGATGACTAGTGTACTTGCTACCAAGTGCGTATAAGTCAAGTTCAAGTCTACATCCCTGTTTCCAATACTACTGAATGAACAAACGTGTGTGAAATTAAATTCAAGTTTCAACAGAAGACTTGACTGTGCGTGAATTTTCAGTTTCAATAGTATTCAAGTGAAGGGTAAATTCTTCATATCAGTAGTACTGACGTACTTTACACTCCTGCTCATTGCCAAACAGCCGTTTGAGAGTGTTTTGACTGCGTGTGTGTGTGTGTGTGTGTGTGTGTGTGTGTTTGGACAGTTGGATAACACGCTCAGGAAGATTGATAACATCATCGGTCAGCTGATGAACGGGCTGAAACAGATGAACCTCCATCGCTGTGTGAACGTCATGCTGGTGGGCGATCACGGTACGTATGTTATAATCTACAGTGAGAAATAAATACTTCAGATTCTGCCCTAAACCTCTAATCTAATATACGATGACCTGGTAAGACTCAGATCTCACTGCTCATTTTACAGCAGATGCTCCATGTCTTTGTGTTCAGGGATGGAGGAATCTCACTGTGAACGAACAGAGTATTTGGGCTCTTACGGACTCGATGTTGATGCCATCACATTAATACCAGGATCCTCTGGTAGAATCGGCCCCAAAACTGCCAACACGCCATGTGAGTCCATGCATTTATCCAAGTTAAACTAATTATAAAAACTACAGACTAATACAGTTTTTTAGACAATATTTATAAATATTTAACCTTTTGAGAACATTTTTCTGAATTTGTAAAGACATTCTTCAGCAATTTTGTTAACAAAGTATGGAGACTGTGTCATAATTTTACTCCAAATTACCAAATTATTGAACCAAAACACATGAATTATGGTAAATTGTATCTACAAGTAAAACTGAAGTATTAAATAGTAAACCATATTTTATCTACTTAAAAACATTGCATTAACGTGACAATTTCCACATTGTATATAACGGTCACATATGGTACAGCAGGATGTTTTTCCTTGAGATGTTTTCAGTTGTATTCTAGGAAAGTGTTAATTCTTCAAAACAGTGTCAATACTTCTAAAACCTTTACATGGCTGATTTTATTGACGTATCTCTTCATGTTTCAGACGATCCGAAGGAGATTGTAGCTAATTTAACAGTAAGTATATAAATCACTCAAAACCACTGTTGTGTTTGTGTATAGTGCATCATGTGACCTTTGACCCTTCCCGTTTCAGTGTAAGATGCCCAATCAGCACTTCAAGCCGTACCTGAAGCAGCACCTGCCCAAACGCCTGCACTACGCCAACAACAGACGCATCGAGGACGTGCACCTGCTTATGGACCGGAAGTGGCACGTGGCCATGTGAGTACCAGAGTGTGTGTGTGTGTGTGTGTGTCTGAGACCGTTCACTAGAAGTGAGCCAGTTAGCGTTAAATAAAAACAACAAGAAGTCTATCAGAATCAGAATCAGAAAGAGCTTTATTGCCAAGTGTGCTTGCACACACAAGGAATTTGTTTTGGTACTGAGGCTTCCAGTGGACTATACAAATACAAATACAACATGAAACATGAAACATAATACTACAAAAAAGAATGACTAAACGCAGAACAAACGAACAAAAACAACACAATAGCTGGAGAGCTCCACACCGAGGCAGCCATCCGCGGCGCCATCTTGGATATATCATAGTCGACACTTCAGAAAAACTGAGTATGTGTGTGTGAATGGCATCTTTAAACAAGTAAACGAGTGTTAGTAGTACAGTATACTAGTAATGGTTTAGGGTACGTTTACACGACAATGATGTGCTTAAAACGGAGAAGTTTTCCTGTGTACAGACGACACCATTGTCAAAATGATCCCTATTCACGCTGATCCGCGAAAACGACTAAAATGCCTGCATTATGCTGCAAGGCCAGTAGATGGCGATGAAACACTATAGACTGAACATGTAATACGCATGTGCATGACGTCATCGTCTTCTGAGATTTGCGTTCTAGTTGTTTACACGGAGACCGTTTTCAAAAACTTGCACTTTGAAACCATTTTCAAAACTTTGCGTTTTCAGGCACCCAAAACTCCATTGTCGTGTAAACGAACAGCCAAAACGCATAAAGTTTTACGTTTTTAGTTGAAAACGGTGTCGTGTAAACAGCCCCTTAGTCAGTACTCTGGTCATCATATAACAACAAATACAATTTCTTCACAAAAAGCCATTTTAGCAGACATTTAGAGGGAAATGTGCCGTGTGAAGTTGAACTCAAGTGATGTTTTGATATGTTTGTGTTTGAGAGCAGAACACCTGCTACCTGCGGATACTTTGGAGATCATGGGTTTGACAACAAGATCAGCAGCATGCAGGTCAGTCAATCAATCAATCAATCAATCAATCAATCAATCAATCAATCAATCAATCAGCCAATCAAACAATCAGTCAATCAATCAGTCAATCAGTCAATCAAACAATACATTCATCTATATATTATTCAAATCAATTCAATCTATCTATCTTTTGTTCGCTATGTCTATCATTCTATATACCTATCTATGTATCTGTCTGTCCGTCCATCCAAGAATGTTTCCGTTGTGTTTTTCTCGTAGACAATCTTTATGGGATTTGGACCGAGCTTCAATTTCAAGACACAAGTGCCTGTTTTTGAGAACATTGAACTGTATAACGTCATGTGTGGTGAGTAAATCCTGAAGCGTTTCTTAAGAGTATTCAATCATGAGAATCATGACAGATTAATGCAGTGTGTGTGTGTGTGTGTGTAGATCTTCTGGGTTTGACTCCGGCCCCTAATAACGGGACACACGGCAGTCTGAATGACATGTTGAGAAACCCTACATATACTCCTACTCAGCCAGAGGAAGTGACATCACCAACACCTTTAGCCCCGCCCTCTGAAGTGACCCATGACCCGAGCTGTAACTGTGATGATGAGGTCAGGGACACACACACACACACACACACACACGTGTTCACTACAGGTCAGTGGATTGAGTCTCTTCTCGTTCACAGAACAACATTGAAGAAAGTTCTCAGGCGTTTCCTCCTGCGGCCGATGGACTGTCGAACAGTTAAGATCTGTTTCAGTTTCACACGTTCTCATCCCTAATAACAGGTCATGTGATGATGGGATGCAGGGACAGGAATAATTCAATCAAATAATATCATTTTCTTTGTTTAAATGTATTATTACTGTGGTTATTTGTATGTATTCTTTGCATTTGCTTTGTGAATTCACTATATATATATATAAAAGTAAGCTAGAGAAGAGGAGACCTCTTCATTTAACCTAAAAACCTTGAGAAAGTACGCCTTTAACAATGGTAATAGTTACAAAATGGAAACAATAGTTTAAAACCCTCTAACAGCTTAATTTTTTTATATCAACTGCAAATTTGTAACATAACTTGGTTAGACATATGGCTTTGATTTTCTTGCAATTTTTAATCCAAATTATTTTGTAAAATACCAATTTTGTATAAAATAAGAAATGTTTAGTTCAGTACATCTGCTTTACACTAAAAAATAAATTTCTGTTACTTTTTGTACACTTTAATTTTTTTAAGTGCTTTCACTTCTTTAAAAAGAGAGTCATTCTATATTCTATCATAATATTATTTCTATGTAATATGTTAGTAAATAAGAAATGAACTGATTGTCAAAGCAGAGTAAATTAATGAACCTCTTGACTGTGTGTGTGTGTGTGTGTGTGTGTGTGTGTGTGTGTGTGTGTGTGTGTGTGTGTGTGTGTGTGTGTGTGTGTGTGTGTGTGTGTGTGTGTGTGTGTGTGGTGTGTGGTGTGTGTGTGTGTGTGTGTGCAGACGTCACACACCTGCCGTTCGGTCGTCCGGCTGTTCTCTTCCAGACGTCGTACACACTGCTGTGTCAGTCCGATTATTGCAGCGGCTTCAGTCACGCCATCAACATGCCGTTGTGGAGCGAGTTCACACTGACAGCACAGGTGCACAAACCACTGCGTTTACACACACACATGTTCCTCTGAGCCGTTTCAGTGTTTCAGTTTGTGTGTGTGTGTGTGTGTGTGTGCAGGTGGAGGTGGCGGCGGTGTCGTCCAGCGAGTGTGTGAGAGCAGATCCTCGTCTCGATCTCACACACACATGCAACACGTACAGCCAGGAGTCCGGCGTCACACACGCGTTCCTCTACCCGCCGGGTCAGTCACACACTCTTTTCTTGCTCTTAGAGGTTATTTTATGACACTGAATGTAAAAATAAACCAAATGATGTCTAATTTAAGGCTAAACACCACAGATGAACCGGGTAAAACTCTTAACTAATTTATATCAACATAATTTCTCCAGTTTATTAATAACCTATTTATAATTACTTATAATTTTTTACTTAATTATTTATTACTTCACTACTTATAATTGATGTATGAAGTACATTAAGACAGTTGTTTTGTACGCATATTTTTTTTGTTGTTGTTTTTTTACCAATTTGGGAGGAGTAAAATTTACATTTGTGACTTCAACAAGCATATATAATGCATTTATGCATTTTGTTCATTTTCATCTGGAATATGTACAAGTGTGCTCTCAATCAGAGGGCATTTGTCTCACGATTGGATAGCTTTCCAATCAGAGAAAAAACATGAAGTGATCAGGTACATGAGTTTCCACATGCATCGCAGTCATTTTAATATGTATGGCATATTTAATAAGGACTCTATACACTTGGTTGAAATTTATAGCATTAACTATTTACAGCGGAACGAGCTTTAAGGTGTCAGTTGGATGACTTGTTTGCCAGCGATTAACCCTCCGCGTGACAGTGTTGGCACGCGTGCCTTAGGTTGCCGACCCCTGCTATAGACCATGAAATTCTTATTGCACGGCTGGAGAGGTTGGTAGGGTTGCGAAGGGGTGGTTTTAAATTGGTTTAAGTCCTATTTAACTAACAGAAGTTTTTCAGTCACCGTGGGGGAATTTACATCTTCGTTTGCCCCTCTTAAATGTGGGATACCTCAAGGGTCCATTTTGGGACCCATTCTGTTTTCATTATACATGCTTCCAATTGGGACTATCTTTCAAAAACACAGAGTATCATTCCAAGTGTTATGCAGATGATACACAGATATATATGCCAGTAAAAAAGAATGATAATTAATTACGCCCTCTTTAAGCATGTCTGAATGATTTGAAAACCTGGCCGGCTGCAAATTTTCTGCATCTAAATGAATGCAAAACCGAGATTATTGTGTTTGCACCGTCTAATTTATCTGAGTTCCCCTGTGTTGATTTAGGGCCTTTATCTATTTATGGTAAATCTATGGTGAAAAACTTGGGGGTAATTTTTGATAACTCTCTAAAATTTGAAAAACAAGTTAAATCCTCTAATCCTCTAAATCCTCAAATGACAAAAATTGCTAGACTTTTGTCAAGGTTCTTAATTGAAAGAAACCTGATCGAACAATAGCGTTATTGTTCGATCAGGTTTCTTTCAATTAAGAACCTTGACAAAAGACGAGCCATTTTTGTCATTTGAGGATTTAGAGAGAGTAATGCATGCATTTGTGACCTCACGTCTAGACTATTGTAATGCCCTGTATGCAGGGATTAATCAGTCCACATTGACACGCTTGCAAATTGTTCAAAATGCCGCGGCTAGATTGCTGACAGGTTCTCGAAAGCGGAACCATATCTCTCAGATTTTGCTTTTATTGCATTGGTTGCCAATCCGTTACAGGATTGATTTTAGGA
>NW_027508849.1:165000-180000 GCF_051911475.1 Siphateles boraxobius
TGCGTCATTTAAACAGCAGGTTTCAGAATCTTAAGTTCAAAGTATGCTTACGCTAAATATGATTGTGTCACAGACTCAGTCTGAGGACTGGTTTGTCACAATAGACTTAGGACGCTTACTTATCTATCCATCCTCATCAGAGGAGGTTCTTGCGTTTTGCTTTCAGGGGCGAAGCATACCAGTATCGGGTTCTTCCATTCGGCCTAGGTTATCACCCCGCACCTTTACAATATGTGTGGATGCAGCTCTGGCTCCTCTGAGATTCCAGGGCATTCGCGTATTAAATTATATCGACGATTGGTTGATTTTAGCTCAGTGGAAGAATCCTTGGTTCCTCGCCCAGGGCCCAGTGCTGGGGGCTTGTTGTCGACCCGTCACGCTATCGACGGATGCTTCCCTCACAGGATGGGGGGCGGTCATGAGTGGCCGCTCGGTGAAAGGTCTTTGGTTGGGGCTCATGGCAGTTGCGACCAAACGTAGTTACTTTTGGCCTTCTGTACATGAGACCCCTGCAGTAGTGGCTCAGGACCAAGGGGTTTTCTCTGAGGGGAAATCCGTTTTCCAGGATCAAGGTCACGCTGCTATGCCTTCGTGCCTCGGTCATGTGGAAGAACCTTGGTTCCTCGCCCAGGCCCAGTGTTGGGGGCTTCTTGTCGACGCTTAATGCTTTCGACGGATGCTTCCCTCACAAGTCGGGGGCAATCATGAGTGGTCGCTCGGCGAAGGGTCCGGACAACACACTGATGGTCTCGTATATCAGAGCAGATATCCTGTTGAGGCAGGGGCTGTGGCCCGGGGAATGGAGACTTCACCCCAAGGTGGTGGAGCTTCTTAGGGAGAACTTCGGTCAACTAAATTCGACCTTTCGCATCATTTGTACAATGCATTGCCCTTTGAGGTCCTCCCTCACGCATCCAGCTCCGCTTGGACTGGACGTGATGTATTAGGTGTGGTTGACGCTAAACCTGTACGCATTCCCGATATCTTTGCTCCTGGGAGCTCTGGAGTTATGGATACTGTGGGCTCGGCCTCTGAGGGGGCCCAGCTCATAGATTCAGGTCTCTCGACCGAGGTCGTGGAGGCCATACTCCAGTCCAGAGCTCCCTCTACGAGAAGACTAAATATGCATTGAGATGGAAACTGTTCTCTGCCTGGTGCAGAGAACGCCTTCTGAATCTTGTTTCTGCCCTGTTGGTACAGTACTTGATTTCTGTAATGAATGTTTCTTTGCTGGTCTATCTCTGAGGAGAGATCCCTAATTTCGTCTTCTCCGTGGTACATGAGGCTGAGGCCTGCACTTCTTGGATTTGCACCTGGTTTGGTGGTAGTATTTCTTCACCCCAGGTCGGGTTGTATTTCTTAGTTCCCTACTAAATGTGCAAGTCATTTGTGCTCCAGGCCTTCTGTCCTCCACCTTTAATACCCCAGATCAGGAAAAACTTAATCTGTTATGCCCTGTCCGGGCTTTGGATGCGTATGTCCACAGAGCTGCTCAGTGGCGAATATCAGAACAATTATTTGTCTGCTTCGGGTAACTTAAGATAGGTTGCCCTGCATCTAAACAGATAATGAGCAAGTGGGTAGTTGAGGCTATCTCACTTGCTTATGAAGCTGCCGGACAGCGTTCACCTATGGCTGTTCAGGCCCATTCTACAAGGAGTATGGTTGCCTCTAGGCTTTCGTTTCGGGGGTTTCCCTTCAGGACATTTGTAATGCGGCAGGCTGGTCCTCACCACATACATTGTCAGATTTTATGACCTAGACCTCTCCACTCCCTGGGCTAGGCTGTTTGCTTCTTAGTGTGCGCAAGGACTCCACACATAACGGGCATTCTCATCTCATTATGACATAGTGGGTATGGGGTTCCCACCGCGTCTCAACGCAGCTCGAGTTCCCTTGAAAGGGAACGTCTCAGGTTACCTTATGTAACCCTGGTTCCCTGAGAGGGAACGAGACGCTGCGTTCTCCTGCCATACTTCCTGCATGCCCTGATCGACTTGCTTCAGGCTTTTTCTGAAGCTGTCGAGGTCTGTTTTCTGGTGTGCTTTATAGCTTCCTGGTCTATGACGTCACCCGCCTATGACGTCTCGCTCTTCCATTGGACTGATTATACACGTGCTTCACGACGCAATCACGCAGAGCGTTCCCACCGCGTCTCAACGCAGCGTCTCGTTCCCTCTCAGGGAACCAGGGTTACATACGTAACCTGAGACGTTTTCTTCTAGAAACAAACTCTTGCATTATTCTCCTGTTATCTCTGTAAAGCTGCTTTGAAACACTCTATTGTAAAAAGCGCTGTATAAATAAATGTGACTTGACTTGACACACGCACAAACACACACACACAGTCAGCTGTTGTTTAGGCTGCACTGACACTGCTTTATGATTCATAAGTCATGCTGTTCTTTTTCCTGGGAATATCTGACATTTCTTCATGCAAACTGGAAATAACATGATTTGGTGAACTGTGTAGTAAAGTACACACAACTCACCGGTTACACAACTCACACCTAACCATTCACACCGGTTACACAACTCACCGGTTACGAAACTCACATCTAACCATTTGCACATGGGCAGAGCTTTTCATGAAAACAACATAAGAAGCTGACATTAGAGACAAACAAACTCTACAAATTCATTTTATAACTTACTGGATGACATCTATTGAACATATGAGTGTTTGAATATTTTAGAGTTTGAACGTTTGAATATTTGAACATTTGAATGTCAAAATATATTTGAATGTTTGAATATTTGAACTTTTGAATATTTAAATGTTTGAATATTTAAATGTTTGAATGTTTGAATATTAAACATTTTTAATATTTGAACATTTGAATATTTTTACTTTTGAACGTTTGAATATTTGAATGTTTCAAAATTTGAACTTTGAATATTTGAACTGAATATTTCAACATTTGAATATTTAAACTTTTGAATATTTGAACTTTGAATATTTGAACTTTGAATATTTGACTGTTTGAATATTTGACTTTGAATATTTGAACTTTGATTATTTGAACTTTAAATATTTGAACTTTGAATATTTGAACTTTTGAATGTTTGAATATTTGAACTTTGACTATTTGAATGTTTGAATGTTTGAATATTTGAACTTTGAATATTTGAATTTTTGAATATTTGAACTTTGAATATTTGAACTTTGAATATTTGACTGTTTGAATATTTTAACTTTGAATATTTCAACATTTGAATATTTGAACATTTGAATATTTAAACTTTAGAATGTTTGAATATTTGAACTTTGAACTTTGAATATTTGAACTTTGAATATTTTAACTTTGAATATTTCAACATTTGAATATTTGAACATTTGAATATTTAAACTTTTGAATGTTTGAATATTTTGAACTTTTGAATGTTTGAATATTTGAACTTTGAATACTTGAACTTTGAATACTTGAACTTTGAATATTTGAACTTTGAATATTTGAACTTTGAATATTTGACTGTTTGAATATTTGAACTTTGAATATTTGAACTTTAAATATTTGAACTTTGAATATTTGAACTTTGAATATTTGACTGTTTGAATATTTGAACTTTGAATATTTGAACTTTGAATTTAACCCATATAATCAAAAAAATTATAATTGTTTCATAATATAATGTCAAATACAGGAAAGAGCCTCGTGAGCCGCTCTAACGAACGCTGTTGTGTCCCGCAGCGTGAGGACGAGACCCGCTGGGTTGAGGACCTGCTGAAGTTGCACACCGCACGCGTGCGAGACGTGGAGCTGCTCACGGGCCTGGACTTCTGCCGCGCCACCGGCCTGCCATACACACGCGTTCTGGCGCTCAAAACACACATGAGGACCTTCGAGGACGACGGCTGATGGAACGCCTCACACTCACCGCACCTGGCGCTTTCACTGTATAGTTTTATACACTGTGTCATATTTATTATTCACATAAAAGCTAATAATGATGAAACTGTCTCACATCCACAGTCCCACTTCAGAACACATTTCATCAATAAGTAATATCAATAAAAATAATATCAATAACAGTTCCTCAATGCGCAATAACAGAGTCTTCACGCCACACCGGGATTACCGGAGTTATTTCACTATATAATGACTATCTTTGATTTTTGTTAATGTCTTAATAATGCATGATAGACCTGAAAATAAATAAAAGACATACAATGCAGTCACTATAGCAGAGATCTGCATAACTATCTCATGTCTCGTTAAATAAACGATAAGTTTATTAATGATGCATTTGCATAATGACTTGGTAACACTTTAAAAAAGGTTGCATTTGTGAACATTAGTTAAATAACATGAACTAACAATAAAAATGCTGCGTTTATTAATCATGCGCTGCAATAACTGATGTTCTTCCTCAGTGTTTCTGTCCTGTTTTCCAGCACAAATATCTAAACATTCTTAAATCAACATACATTTACTGGAGAACAACAGTGACTGAAGATATTAAGACTTGTTTACTGAGAAATCATCAAAATAAATTGAGTTTGTGCTTAAAACAAGAACTAACATCTGCTAATGGAGTCAGAAATATATTTTATTTTATTTTTCTGACTCTATCTGCAGATTTTTGTTCTAAGAATGTTTAGATATGTGTACTGCAAAACAAGACAGTGTAATGTTTATTTCAACATTATCTTAAACATTACTAAAACAAAAGTTGTATCTGTTAATATTATTTAATGAGATATATGAGCTAAAAATTAACATATGGAATTTTATTAAGTAACATTAACATAGATAATTAAATACTGTAACAAATGTATCTAAATGTACAAATGTAATGTGATTCTTTAACTAATGGGACTTTACTGTAAAGTTACCGTGTTTTATTGCCGTGTCTTTTGATCAAATTCAAATTGCACCGATGTATTTGGTGTTGCCATAAAAAAGCTTATTTCCGAGTTTGAGGTTGATTTACGGTGATTACGACGTGGCGTGAACGCAGCATAAACACTGTGTGTGTGTGTGTGTGTGTGTGTGTGTGTGTGTGTGTGTGTGTGTGTGTTTCTTTGTCCTTCTGGTTTATTTCTGTACACTCTGGATTGGTCTTTAGCTCGTGAAAACATGAGTAAGCAAGCGCGTGAACGGTGTATTTGTGCGTGTTTAGTGACAGTGAATCACTGCTTCCTATTGGTGGCACAAGGTCACATGACTCTCAGCGAGTGATGCTCTGTCTTACTAATGAGTGACCTTAAAGATTTCGTTCCGTCAATAAAATTATTGAACTGTCAGTAAAACATGGTGTGTCACGTGTTACTGTTCACGTACGTGTGTGTGTGTGTGTGTGTGTGTGTGTGTGTGTGTGTGTGTGTGTGTGTGTGTGTGTGTGTGTGTGCCTGTGTGTGTGTGTGTGTGTGTCACCTACCTGTTGCTGTTCACATACAGTGTGTGAGAATGAGTGTGTGTGTGAGTGTGTCACGTGTTGCTGTTCACTTATGTGTGTGTGTGTGCAGGCCCGGTGGCCATGCTGCCAGCCAGCGTTTTATTTTACAAAGAAAAAGAAAACACTCCAGGCAAAATGCTACAAAATTACTGACCTGTTCAGGCCTTCAAGTGCAGGTCAGTTTAATCTGTAAATACTTTTTTCTTCGTTAACTTAGTGTTGAACTGCTGGCAAATGTAAGCGGTAGCGCCCAATTACTATCGTCTAACGTTACATCGTGGAGAAATCGAAACAAACGCGTGAAATCTGAAGAAATGTACTGAGGTAAAAATTCTAGTTTTTTCTTATAACATATGATTTAGTTTAACATAACACAACTAAGGGAGCTGTTTCGCTGAATATTATCACGATTGAAAATGTCACATTGAATTTATTGTTCAGTAAACAAGTAGCGTAGTTAATATTTATAATTAAGTTACATACATTTTACACACAAACAATATTAACTGTTTTTGTTCTATTTCACCGAAGAAAATATTTCCAAAGATTGGAAGATTTTTGTTACTGAATGGTTCAGCGTTTTGAACGAATCTTTTGTATGAATGACTCACTAATTAAGACGGTCACTGGCATTTTGTTAATTTGTATATTAAAAAATGTATTTAAAACATCAAACTCATAACATTATTTATTGCAGTTGTCATTTTGCAGTGCAAATTATTTAATTTGATGGGTAACAGCCCTATAGTGTCTTATTATTATTACTGAATTTATTGATCAAATGTAAGAATTTGATATGAAAGATGATGCATACATTTAATAAGGTAATAAAAAATATTGTTATTAATAATTGTATTAATACATTTTATTACATTTATTTAATACATTTATTTAATTAAAAAGTATTATGCAACCTGCTGACATTCTAAGCTAACATCTTTGTTTAACCTGTCTCCTGCAGTTTATACACATTATGAGTGAGAAGTAGAGAGGAAACAGCTGAACTTCTAGAGTAAATGCTTGTATAACGTTATTTGATATTAGGACTGCTTTACTTCTAGGTTGGTTGTTCATGTTTTTTAAGTTATGGTCATTGTTATGTTTATTCACTTGACATAACTCTTAAGAAACACAGACTCGCAGTAACGTTTAAGATGCTTCTGTTTACTGAGCAAGGGTCGCACCCACACAAGTACATATGTCAATCCGCTGACTTAGCACACATTCATAGTGGAGCGCAATGTTCTAACGCGACACAAAGTAGTGCCTACTTCTATGCATTGAAATCAGAGTAAATACATAACAATTCCTCCCTTCCAGCTTTGATGCACTTATAAATCATCAAACAAAAATTAAATTGGCTGAACTCGACTCAACACCAATATCCAATTTAGAAACAATTCAAATTTCACAAGATTTCAATAACTTTTTTTTTTAAACAGAACACTTTCTCTTCCTTTATTTCTTAATGTTATAAATCAAGTCTGTCCGGAGGTTTGCGCACCCTCTCAGGATATCTGCGTCCCAGGGGATCAGGCAGGTTTGTCATTGGTTGAGGTATGTTCACTGTCTCTGGTGTGAGCATATTTTCCACAGTTGTCATGTCCGGTGTTGTAGTACTGTCCCCTAGATTCGGTAGAACAGCAGATGTCACAGCTTGACGAGTCACCTTTCCAGGTGAAGCATCCAAAAGTTGATCAACGTGTCAGCGCCAGACGACATTGGGCTCCACACTCACAGTGTATGAGAGCGGTCCAGTTTGTGACAAAATTTCTGCTTGTTGCCATCTGTCACTCTGGCTGCGATAGTCTCTTGCCAGTACTTTTTGTCCAACGTCAAATGATCTCAGTTTCCTTTTTTGTTGAATGGGTGAACATTGTTTGATTGACACATGTTTTTGAATGTCCGTTTCAGTAGATCCAAGCGAGATCTCAAGTTTTGTCCCATAAACAACATTGCCGGTGACTGTCCAGTAGTAGCGTGTGGAGTATTTCTGTACGCCAGCAGAAAGTTGGCAATTTTCTGTTGCAGTGACACTTCCTCCTTTCTACTTGCTTTCATTGACTGTTTAAAGGTTTATACAAAGCGTTCAGCTAATCCATTAGTTGCCGGGTGGTGAGGAGCAGATGTTAAGTGTTTAATCCCGTTGTTTTTCAGGAAAGTTTGGAACTCCTCACTGGTATTTTTAGGACCTAAATTAATAAAGATCGAGTGTCACTAGAGGGTGCTCCACCCCTGCACTGCCTTCCCTGGGACTGATCATGCACACACCCTGAACTGATTTCACACACACCTGTTTACACTGATCACTCACACCTGCATCGATTTCCTCACGCAGCTCCGCACTCATTTATACTCCACTCTAACTATCACTCATTGCTAAGTCTTGTTTTACTGTTGTGGACATCACCAAGCTTTTCCTAGTCTAGTCCTGTCTGTGTATCTGACCCATCGCCTGTTTCCTGGATTCCGTCTTGTCTGCCGCCTGCCTCTGTCTTCCCGCCTGGTTATCGGACTCTGAGTATTGCCTTGTCTCCTATGCTGTGTTTGCTGTCTGTGACCCTTGCCTGTCTGACTACCCTCTAATAAATTCATGCTGCGTTTGGATCTACCTGTGTCTGGTTGTATCATGACAGAAGACTTAGCCATAAACAGATCCAGCAGCTTGTCAGCCTTGTATGCCTCCCAGTCAGCCAATGCGGATCTGATCGCTGTACACCGGGATCAGCTGGATCAACTCACCTCAACATTGGAGAGGTTGGCCAAAATGGTTCGCGCTCCGCTCCGGTCACTGATGCCCATTCATGATCCCCACGGTACTTTAATGCAGTATATTGACATGGCACTTCTACTGAGTGGTTCTGCTCTCGCTGTGAGTAAGATGGAGAAGGAGCTCCACGACGCCGCGGCATTCACCGAACCAGGGTATAGTCATGTCACGCTGGACGAGCTGGAGAATCCTCACGTCACACCTACCATCAAAGCTGCCATCGGATCGGTCTATTGCTACCCAGGACTGGTTTCCAGCATGGCTGATCCTCCACTGATCTCAACGCGGAAGTCCATAAAGGTCGCCGTTCCAGGGTTCCTTTCTGCCGAGCCAGAGCTACACGTCAGCCTCGACGAACCTGAGCCTCGCGTCAGCCTCGACGAACCTGATCTTCGCGTCAGCCTTGACGAACCTGAGTTTAACGTCTGCCTTGACGAACCTGCGTTTCACGTCAGCGCCGACGAACCAGAGCTTCACGTCAGCCTCGACGTACCTGAGCTTCACGTCCGCCTCGACGAGCCAGAGCTTCACGTCAGCCTCGACGAGCCAGAGCTTCACGTCAGCCTCGACTAACCTGAGCTTCGCGTCAGCCTCGGCGAACCTGAGCTTCGCGTCAGCCTCGACGAACCTGAGTTTAACGTCTGCCTTGACGAACCTGCCCTCACGTCAGCCTCGACGAACCTGAGCTTCGCGTCAGCCTCGGCGAACCTGAGCTTCGCGTCAGCCTCGGCGAACCTGAGCTTCGCGTCAGCCTCGACGAACCTGAGCTTCGCGTCAGCCTCGGCGAACCTGAGCTTCGCGTCAGCCTCGGCGAACCTGAGCTTCGCGTCAGCCTCGGCGAACCTGAGCTTCGCGTCAGCCTCGGCGAACCTGAGCTTCGCGTCAGCCTCGACGAACCTGAGTTTAACGTCAGCCTCGACGAACCTGAGCTTCGCGTCAGCCTCGACGAGCCAGAGCTTCGCGTCAGCCTCGACGAACCTGAGCTTCGCGTCAGCCTCGACGAACCTGAGCTTCGCGTCAGCCTCGGCGAACCTGAGCTTCGCGTCAGCCTCGACGAACCTGAGTTTAACGTCTGCCTTGACGAACCTGCCCTTCACGTCAGCCTAGACGAACCTGAGCTTCACGTCAGCCATGACAAGCTTGAGTTTCACGTCTGCCTAGCTGAACCAGAGCCTGCTACCGAACTGCCAGAGCCGCCTGCAGCCGAACCTCCGAAACCTTTAGTGAAGCCGGCAGCCGAACCCCCGAAGCCTCCAGTTCCAGTCTATGTCCCCGTAGGTTCCCCCAAGTATTTTTTGGAGGTGGGCAGTAGAGGCCACGAAGGGACAATGAGGGGCGTGCCACCGTGGTCTCCTGAGGGGTCGTCTCTGCCGTGGCTGCCCGTGAGGTCTTCACACCCAGGGAGGCCTGAGGGGGCCCCACCCTGGCCATTGGTCCATCCTGCTCCGCCCTGGCCTTTGGGTCATCCTGCTCCGCCCTGGCCGCCATCACGTCCTGCTCCGCCCTGGCCGCCATCACGTCCTGCTCCTCCCTGGCCGCCATCACGTCCTGCTCCGCCCTGGTCGCCCACGCTCTGCGGCCCAGGCCCGCCTTGGCTACCTCCTTGTCCCGTTCCCCTGCACGGGCCTGGCCCTCCGTCCCTCCCCCAGGATCGTCTTCACTCTGCCCCCCACCTGGATATTCTTTGGAGCGTCTGGAAGCCGCTCCTTAAAGGGGGGGTTATGTGACGATGTTCGGCTGGATTGCCCTCGAGTGTCACTAGAGGGTGCTCCACCCCTGCACTGCCTTCCCTGGGACTGATCATGCACACACCCTGAACTGATTTCACACACACCTGTTTCCACTGATCACTCACACCTGCATCGATTTCCTCACGCAGCTCCGCACTCATTTATACTCCACTCTAACTATCACTCATTGCTAAGTCTTGTTTTACTGTTGTGGACATCACCAAGCTTTTCCTAGTCTAGTCCTGTCTGTGTATCTGACCCATCGCTTGTTTCCTGGATTCCGTCTTGTCTGCCGCCTGCCTCTGTCTTCCCGCCTGGTTATCGGACTCTGAGTATTGCCTTGTCTCCTATGCTGTGTTTGCTGTCTGTGACCCTTGCCTGTCTGACTACCCTCTAATAAACTCACGCTGCGTTTGGATCTACCTGTGTCTGGTTGTATCATGACAAAATGAGAATGTAAGTGTGCATTTTTTTAGGAAGAGTGATTAGCTATATTTAACCTTAATAAACTACAGTATTTTCTGATTATTTATTTGACAATGTGTATAACAATTACAAAAAAGATCTGTACCATGTTGAAAAGAAGTCCAGTGTGTTTTGTCTGACATTGCATGAATGATGTTGAATTCCCACAGTGTCAAACAAAGATCCTGCAGGGAGGGTGACCATCAGGGCTGTATGTTAGAGGTCCATGAGGAAGCATGAGAAGCCTCACGACCTCAGAGTAGGGCGCAAAAAATGTGTTAAACCAGTTCAAGTAAGATTTTGGGCTATTTGTGTGGCTATAGTTGGTGATGTGGATGTAGAATAACAATAATAAAATTCTCTTTATTTTATTTAAACCTGAACTATACTTTCATGGATACCCCAGAAACTGGTTGTTACTGCTCCCGTTCTTTGGAGCATAAGTTTAAGTAGGCCTGTTCATTATGGGTACATTAGTTCAGTGTGAGGTAAGAGCTGATTTTGTACCCTCAATCTAGGCTATACTAACCTGTTCAACACTTTACTAACAATGTTGTTCTAACTGTATTATAATGCCAAGACATTTTTTTAAGATAATAGTGAGGCTGGCTTATTTGTTCTGGTTTATTGTTTTTTTTATATAGTTGTTATCTAATGGCTTAGTCTAATTGTAATACTAAAATCATGTTTTATTCATAGATTATGTTTGAGGACAGCTCACCAATTTAAATTGCTTTGGCTGAGGGCTCCTGTGTGGCTGGGACCGCTCTCTGCAACCACAGTGTTGTATCAGACAACTAAATACTCTACGTTGCAACTGAAAGCAGTACCGCCTGTCCTCAGCCGCACAGAAACTGAGCAGCGATGGCATAAACCACGAAGACTGGTAAGTATTAAGAACTTAGGCTAATCACAAATTGTTGATGTTTCACTTATTTTTTAAATTGGATATAAACTCTACCCACCTTGTTTAAAATGCACACATCACAAACAAGCACATCATTATCACATCTATTACAGTAAGCTATGGTAGCTCTGCCAGTTGCATTAAGAGGGGATTGGAGAAACTTGCTAAGCCTGTCTGGTGTATCAGTGTGGTTAGTTTGTGATGGTATGTTATGGTGGCTAACCAACTTCTGTCCTTAAGTTTAGTTTGTTTGTTTTATTTGTTTACTTGATAGGGTGTGAAACCAGGCAGAGTGGGTAACATGGTATTCATCTCAACAAAACCCAAATCAAGACAGTACACAGCTGCTGATGGTGTAGGGTAATATTCACTGTCAAGTAGGACTGGGTGATATGAAGATTTTATCGTATATCGACGTTGTCTCACCAGTATCGCAATGTCGATTATAACCATCTGTTTCCAGAAGTTAATCGTCAATATTGAAATGACATATAGAATTTAAATATTTTTTACATATCACCCAGCCCTACTGTTGAGTAATAATGTATTCTGCAGTCATTGTCAGATTCTTTTTTTTTTTTTTGAGAGTTATTGTGTCTTTTATTTCCTAATTATGACTTAACTGTTTTCAAAGGAGCAAGCGCTACAAAGCAGTGCGGGGGGACTTGCCAGACCCAGATGTCCTGAAGGTCGACGAGGCATACCAGGACTTCACGGCAGACCTTGCTCCGCTAATTACCACACTCTCCACAAGTAGTGATGGTCCCCTCGTCGAGTCAGCCTTTGGGACGGTTCAAGAAGCCAGCCCTATTTCATACCAGCACCCAGTGCCAGCGAGTAGAGTAATCATCCAGCACCCAGGCGCACCCCCTCCACCACCCCTGCCGTTAGATGGTCACAGGCTGGACCCAACCACATGTTCCTTTGTGTACACTCACCAACAACACCTAAATGTAATGTCGCTTAACATCACTTTCGACATGGCAAGATCCATCGAGATGTCCACGAGGGAACAGAGTGACAGCGCAGAGTGGCACAGCCTGAGGAAGATGAGGCTCACCTCCTCCAGGTTCCGGGAGGAGTGTCATGTCCGAGGTCACAGCTCTGCAGAGAACCTTGCAGAACGCATCCGCAAAGGTGGGGTTCAGACAGCCTTGATGAAGAGGGGACTAGCACTGGAGCCAGTAGCTATTCAGGAATATTCCCACATTAAAAATGTCAACTACTGGCCATCAGGACTTGTCATCCATGGTGTTGTTTTTGATCCAACAGAGGCACAACCATTCGGGCTGGTGGAGGTGAAGTGCCCCAACGGGAAGAGCTATGTGGACTGTGGGTACCTGCACATGCAGAGTGGCGCGTTGCGCCTGAAGCCAGGTCACAGCTACTACTGGCAGGTGCAAGGCCAGCTGCTTATCACTGGAATGCAGTGGTGTGATTTTGTGGTTTTTGCAGAGAAAGACCTTCTTGTACAAAGAATTTACAAGGATGCGGAGTTCGCTAGGGTTATAAGGGAGAGGGGGGATTATTTCTTTTTCTATCATTACTTGATCTGATCTTTTAAAAGTCAATGGTTCTTTCAATCAGTTCTGTTCCAATCAGTTGATAAATGTTCTTGTTCTGGTTTTATTGTTCATCTTTACAATGCCTGATCTAATATTAGGTATTATTGTTCATCTTTACAATGCCTGATCTAATATTAGGTATTATTGTTTATCTTTACAAATCTGTACAAAGTCTGAACTAAATATTAGGTTTTATTGTTCATCTTTAACCTGAAAACCTGAAGTGATAAACTGAATAATGAAATCTCAACGCCGATTGAACAATTAACAAATCTCTATAAAACTAGAGCTAATGTCACTAATGCAGGCCTAAAATTGAACTGAGACCATACCTTTTTTACTGATTGAAATGAGAGCCCGATTGTAAAAAGCTATGTGGATTGTTGATATATGATTGAATAAGTGTTGTTCAGTATTTCCTTATTTAATTCTACATGTTCTAATGACATCTCTGGTATGTTTTTATTTTCATTTCAAGTCAGTAAAAACAAAGCTAATGTAATAATGACAATAACACAAATAATGTTTTTAAGAAGCAAGATGGATCTTTAATTCATTGCTGAGTTACCCATGCCTTCACTAATGGCCCATTCTGATAATTGACCATGAAGCAGGCCACACTGAACAATTCATCAGGATTCCCGCATATAGACAGTGGTATGTCCTTGTTGAACAGTTTGTTCTCTTTCACTCTCCTTATGCACCTCTCCACATGCACTCTCAGACGTGCCAATGACTTTGTCTGTCTGACATCCTCTCGACTCATTTGTTGTTTGTTGCTGAGAAAGGCAGGCCGGTACACCTTACAAGGAGCAAGGTTGTCCACAACAAACCCTTTGTCCACCATGATCGCCATACCTGGCTTCAAAAGCTTTACAATCCCCGACTGCTTGAAGATCTCGCGATCACTCATAGAGCCTGCATACAGTCCAGACACAAAGGTGACAGCACCATGGGGTGCCATGCCAATCATGTCCTTGAATGTAGTGTGTGATTTGTAGGTAGAGAAAACCTCACTCTGAAGGAGCAGTGAGGATGGCGTCTGACAGAATATCTCTGTACAATCAAGGACCACCTGTGTATCAGAAAAAGCTGCAAACTCAGGTGGAAGGTGAGCTCTCACTATCTCTGGAGGAATCCAAAGGCGCTGGCTTCCCAGCAGGCAGTACAGGAAATGAGTCCATGTGGAGATGATCCGACTTGCAGTAGTGCGGTGAATGCTGAACCTCTCTGCAAGGTCCCTGAGAGGAAAACCACAGGTACATCAGGAACAGCAGAAACTCGTCAATGGGTCTAAGTTTCTGTTGAGATATAAAGAATAAAAGCCTCTGTTTAGTTACCTTGACATTGTTATTACAAAGTATAAATCAGAAAATAATACCAACATCAGCTTGTTGGCTTTTACTTTTTAGCTAGATGTACCGTAAAACTTCAAATAATAGCCTGGGCTTTTATTTTCCCAAATTGTCGAATCATCTTGTATTTGAGACAGGCCTTTATAATTTAGTGTTGAGATGTTGTTCATTGAGATGTTGTTCCTAGAGTCTCTAATCTCTAAAAATCTCCAAATGCTCCACGTGAAACTGCAGTCTTCCGACCTTTTACTATCGTGTCAATTGATTTTGATTAATACAGTATGCGCGAGGGAGAGAGAGCAAGACAGCGCTCGTGTTGTTTGAAGACGTGAGAGTGCGCGCGCGCGGTCGGGACTCTCTCTCTCTGCTAGTTTGCAACCAGAAACTAAAAAACAGACCCGGCCTCTATTTGTTTGTCTATTTGCCTTTATTTACCCAAACCTGTCGCCACACCAGGCGTGTAAAAGAGACAGGCGTCTATTTGGGACTCGGCCATTATTTCAAGTTTTACGGTAGTTAACTCCACAAACCAACAGGGGCAATTACGGAATAAAACAGTTTGTATCCAATTTCAGAGTTACATTAGGCCTACAACTCTATGCACGTCATGTTACCATATTTGTTACCTACCGTTGTTGGGTGATGGACTGTGCTGATGCTGGCAGAGGCTGTCTTGGCGCTGGTTATGTGCACCATCTTGTTGATCACAGCAGGTTCAATTAAACTCCAAAAAGCCATGAAACTCCTGTAGGACGCAAACCTGGTATAAAAACGCACGTCCTCATCTGATGCAGACAGGCGATCTATC
>NW_027508849.1:190000-200000 GCF_051911475.1 Siphateles boraxobius
TTAGTGATGTTAGTGATGTTACTGATGTTAGTGATGTTAATGATGTCAGTGATGTTACTGATGTTACTGATGTTACTGATGTTACTGATGTTACTGATGTTACTGATGTTACTGATGTTAGTGATGTTAGTGATGTTACTGATGTCAGTGATGTTACTGATGTTAGTGATGTTAGTGATGTTACTGATGTTAGTGATGTTACTGATGTCAGTGATGTTACTGATGTTACTGATGTTACTGATGTTACTGATGTTAGTGATGTTACTGATGTTACTGATGTTACTGATGTTACTGATGTTACTGATGTTACTGATGTTAGTGATGTTAGTGATGTTACTGATGTTAGTGATGTTACTGATGTCAGTGATGTTAGTGATGTTACTGATGTCAGTGATGTTAGTGATGTTAGTGATGTTACTGATGTCAGTGATGTTACTGATGTTAGTGATGTTAGTGATGTTACTGATGTTAGTGATGTTTATGATGTTAGTGATGTCAGTGATGTTACTGATGTTAGTGATGTTACTGATGTTAGTGATGTTAGTGATGTTAGTGATGTTACTGATGTTAGTGATGTTTATGATGTTAGTGATGTCAGTGATGTTACTGATGTCAGTGATGTTACTGATGTTAGTGATGTTAGTGATGTCAGTGATGTTACTGATGTTACTGATGTTAGTGATGTTAGTGATGTTACCGTTGTTACTGATGTTAGTGATGTCAGTGATGTTACTGATGTTAGTGATGTTAGTGATGTCAGTGATGTTACTGATGTTACTGATGTCAGTGATGTTACTGATGTTACTGATGTTACTGATGTTAGTGATGTTAGTGATGTTTATGATGTTACTGATGTTACTGATGTTACTTATGTTACTGATGTCAGTGATGTTAGTGATGTTACTGATTTCAGTGATGTTACTGATGTTACTGATGTTACTGATGTCAGTGATGTTACTGATGTCAGTGATGTTACTGATGTTACTGATGTTAGTTATGTTAGTGATGTCAGTGATGTTAGTGATGTTACTGATGTAGTGATGTTTATGATGTTAGTGATGTTAGTGATGTTACTGATGTCAGTGATGTTACTGATGTTTATGATGTTAGTGATGTTAGTGATGTTACTGATGTTACTGATGTCACTGATGTCACTGATGTTACTGATGTTACTGATGTTAGTGATGTTTATGATGTTAGTGATGTTAGTGATGTTACTGATGTCAGTGATGTTACTGATGTCAGTGATGTTACTGATGTTACTGATGTTAGTGATGTTAGTGATGTCAGTGATGTTACTGATGTTACTGATGTCAGTGATGTTACTGATGTTACTGATGTTACTGATGTTACTGATGTTACTGATGTCAGTGATGTTACTGATGTTACTGATGTTACTGATGTTACTGATGTCAGTGATGTTACTGATGGTACTGATGTCAGTGATGTTACTGATGTTACTGATGTTACTGATGTTACTGATGTCAGTGATGTTAGTGATGTTACTGATGTTAGTGATGTTACTGATGTTAGTGATGTTAGTGATGTTACTGATGTTAGTTATGTTACTGATGTTACTGATGTCAGTGATGTTACTGATGTCAGTTATGTTAGTGATGTTAGTGATGTTACTGATGTCAGTGATGTTACTGATGTTAGTGATGTTAGTGATGTTACTGATGTTAGTTATGTTACTGATGTTACTGATGTCAGTGATGTTACTGATGTCAGTGATGTTAGTGATGTTAGTGATATTACAGATGTCAGTGATGTTACTGATGTTAGTGATGTTAGTGATGTTACTGATGTTAGTTATGTTACTGATGTTACTGATGTCAGTGATATTACTGATGTTAGTGATGTTACAGTTTGTGATTGTAGTCAATTTCAGTGTATGTGGGTGAAGGAAGAAGAAGACAGGGTCGGCGAACTTAGGACTCGCACTTTATTTAGAACAATAAAAGAACAAAAGAAAGGTGCGCTTGTGCACCTTCACCGTAGTGTAGCACTACAGCATTTAAATACGAAAAACACTCTGCCCGCTGTACCAGCTCTCGCTGTATTTCTCCAGCTCTCAAGGTTCAGTCAAAGGACCACTCTTCCCGTTGCATAAATAACTCAGTCCATTAAGTCAAAAACTCTTTACAATCCGTTTGTACACTGCGGGTTCCGGCTGCGTGGCGCGTGCGAGTCCCAGGAGCTTCTCTTAGAGAGCTTTCGACTGATGTACAGCACCGGCCGCTCTTCACCCTCCACCTCCTGGGACAGGACCGCGTCCAGCCCCCTTTCCAATGCGTCTGTCTGTAGGATGAAAGGGAGAGAAAAGTCAGGTGCATGTAAAAGCGGCCCGCCACACAGAGCAGCCTTTATCCGGGTGAAAGCCTGCTGACACTGCTCCATCCACTGGTACGTATCTGGTGCCTCCTTTTTAGTTAGATCAGTCAGCGGGCTAGCGAGGTCCGAATAATTAGGCACAAACCTTCTGTAATAACCCGCTAGCCCCAGGAACTGTCTAACCTCCTTTTTGGTCTTAGGTTTTGGACAGGTCGCAACCGCTGCCGTCTTATCAATTTGGGGACGCACCTGTCCGTGACCCAAGTGGAAGCCCAGATACCTTACTTCCACACGCCCAATCGCACACTTCTTCAGGTTGGCCGTGAGCCCCGCCCTTCCCAGCGTCTTCAGGACAGCACGCAAATGCTGCATATGACGCTGCCAATCATTACTATAGATGATAATATCATCCAAGTAGGCAGCGGCATATGCAGCATGCGGCCGGAGAATTTTGTCCATCAGACGCTGAAAAGTCTCAGGAGCCCCGAACAATCCGAAAGGAAGGGTGACAAATTGGTATAAACCAAACGGCGTTGTGAAAGCTCATTTTTCTTTGGACATAGGAGACAAGGGGATCTGCCAATAACCCTTTGTTAAGTCCAGTGTCGAATAAAAACGAGCAATACCCAAGCGATCAGGCAATTCGTCAACCCTCGGCATTGGATAAGCATCAAACTTAGACACCGCGTTCACCTTTCTATAGTCTACACGGAACCGGACCGAGCCGTCGGAACCAAAACTATCGGGCTCGCCCAGTCACTGCTGGACTCTTCTATTACCCCCATATCCAGCATAGCCTCTAATTCGTTCTGAACTACCTATCTCTTGTGTTCAGGTAAACGATATGGGCGGCAGCGCACCACCACACACGGTTCCGTCTCAATGTGGTGCTGAATGAGGTCCGTTCGGCCAGGCAGGGGCGAGAACACATCAGCAAATTCAGCTTGTAAATTTTTAATGTCAGTGAGCTGGGAGGGTGAGAGGTGATCTCCACCAAGAGCCAGCGCGAGAGATTGTGGTTTTGTGTTCGCTTCTGGCCCGAGATCCTCCTCTCCGCTCACTACCGTCGCCAGCATCACTGACTCGGCCTCAACCCACTTTTTGAGGAGGTTGAGATGATAAATTTGACGTGCTCCGCCCCTATCTGTTCGAACCACCTCATAATTGAGATCACTAACCCGCCATGTGACCTCAAACGGTCCTTGCCACTTGGCGAGTAATTTAGAGCTGGAAGTAGGGAGTAATACAAGTACTTTATCTCCCGGTGCAAATTGACGAAGTCTAGCCCCCCTGTTGTACAGCTGACTCTGTCTGCCCTGGGTCTGTAACAAATTCTCCATTGATAGCCGCCCCAAAGTGTGGAGTTTTGTTCTCAGGTCCAAGACGTACTGAATTTCGTTTTTACTAGCGGATGGTCCGTCCTCCCAAGTTTCTCTAAGAACGTCCAACACCCCGCGGGGCTGACGCCCAAAGAGAAGCTCGAAGGGGGAAAACCCCGTGGAGGCTTGGGGGACCTCGCGTACAGCAAACAAGAGGGGTTCTAGCCACTTATCCCAATTTTTGGCGTCTTCGTGACCAAACTTCCGAATCATGGACTTCAAAGTGCGATTAAATCGTTCCACTAGCCCATCTGTCTGTGGGTGGTAGACGCTAATGCGAATCGATTTAACGCCCAATAATTCGTAAAGCTCGCGAATAGTTCGTGACATAAACGCCGTGCCCTGATCGGTGAGAATCTCCTTAGGGATTCCCACCCGGGAGATTAACGAGAAGAGCGCGCTTGCAACACTTTTGGCAGAAATGTTACGGAGCGGGACTGCTTCGGGGTACCGCGTTGCGTAATCCACCAGGACTAACGCAAAGCGGTGCCCACGTGCTGACCGTTCTAATGGCCCGATGAGGTCCATACCAATTCGTTCGAAGGGGACCTGCATTAATGGAAGGGGGCACAATGGTGCTTTTGGATTGGGCGGTGGATTCACCAACTGACATTCACGACAAGACGCGCACCACCTGCGCACGTTCTCGTGAATGCCCGGCCAGAAGAACCATGAGACGGTTTAGTGTCGCCGTTTGACCTAAATGCCCGGCCATTGGATTACAGTGAGCCGCCTGAAAAAGCATTTCCCGGCGGCTCTTAGGAACTAACAACTGTGTTGTATCTTCTTTTGATTGGGTGTCTTGGGTCACCCGATACAACTTATCTTTTAAAATAGCAAAGTAGGGGTAAGAGAGCGGTTGGTCTGGGTGGAGTACCTGGCCGTCGATAGAACGGACCTGATCAAACGCACGTTTTAATGTCTCGTCCTGGGACTGCTCCAAGGGAAAATCATCGCGCTCTGTGAGGATGGTTCTCTCCAGATCACTCCGTTCCCCAGCAGCAGAAGCCAGATGTCCCGGCTCCGCATCTCCCACCTGAACAACTGCTGTCTTCCCCTTGTTTTTCTTTTTCCAAGAGGCATTCGTGCACAAAGACCCCAATAATTTACTGAAACCCGGCCAATTCGTTCCCAGAATTAGCGGATGCCGGAGGTGCGGGTTAACTAACCATGCGGCTGTTATCCAATGCCCCAGGTTGAATCAGGCTTTGATGAATGGAGGTTTGGTTGCAGCCTGAATCCACCAAAGCCTGATAAGTACCCCCCTTGACACTCCCTGGTATCTGGTAGAGGCCAGCTTGATCGGGGGCAGCCTGCGGCGCGTCGGGGACCCGGATCAGTGTCCCCACCTCCATCACCGGACACCGGTCTATAAAGTGACCTGGGTCCCCGCAGCGCCAACAGGCCGGCCCAGGCCTCCCCGCCGCCCCAGTGGCGGGAAGCGGGTCAAGGGATTGGCGTGGAGAGCGCGAGGCTGCAGAAACCGGGGCGGAGTGGTCGAGCGACGTCGTCCCCCTGGGTGGGGCCCTGGATGCCGGGACGGGTTCCGCCGGAGGCCCTGTTCTCCACCTAGGTGCCGGCCGGGGCATCAGCCCCCCATGAGACCTGGGAAGGGGGACAGGTTTGGGGAGAGAAGGGGCCGAGAGAGAGAGAGAGAGAGAGAGAGGGAGAGAGAGAGACAGATGGGAGGGACTCGCCGACCCCTGGGCACGCCACCATGTGATCCTCC
Source organism: Siphateles boraxobius (assembly GCF_051911475.1). NCBI lineage: Eukaryota > Metazoa > Chordata > Actinopteri > Cypriniformes > Leuciscidae > Siphateles > Siphateles boraxobius. Next base: position 195,443 of record NW_027508849.1, read on the forward strand.
GCCAGTTGGATGGCCTGGTCCAGCCACGTCGGGCGGTGGCACTGGACCCACTGCGCGGTTTTCTTGGGCAGCTTCGCGATGAACTGTTCCAGTACCACCTTGTTGATGACATCCTCGACGTCGCCGTCGGCCATCAGCCATCTGCGGCAGGAGTCCCGGAGCTGCTGCGCCATGACGAAGGGCCGGCCGGACTCGTCCAGGCCCAGGGACCTGAACCGCTGGCGATGTTGTTCCGGGGTCCGGCCGACCCGCTGGAGAATGGCGCGCCTCAGGTCTTCATAGACCAGGAGATTCTGGACTGGCAGTTGGTGGGCGGCTCCCTGCGACTCGCCTGACAGTAGGGGGATGAGCCGCAGGGGCCAGTCCGCTGGGGCCATCCCCGGGCCTCGGCCGACCTCTTAAAGAGGTCCAGGAACGCCTCCTGATCATCCTGGGCCCCATTTTATTGAGAGGCAGGGGCGGGCCGAGGCCGTAGCTGGATTGGGGACGGCCCGAATCTCCCGGTCGAGCCAGCTCCGGAACAGCTCGCGGTCTTCTTGCTGGCCTTGGAGGAGCAGCTGAAACCGTTGATCCTGCTTACTGATGTTAGTGATGTTACGGATGTTGGTGATGTCAGTGATGTTAGTGATGTTACTGATGTTAGTGATGTTAGTGATGTTACTGATGTTACTGATGTTAGTGATGTGAGTGATGTTTGTGTTGTCACTGATGTTACTGATGTTAGTGATGTCACTGATGTTAGTGATGTTAGTGTTGTTTGTGATGTTTGGGATGTCACTGATGTTTGTGATGTCACTGATGTTTGTGATGTCAGTGATGTCACTGATGTTAGTGATGTTTGTGATGTCACTGATGTTACTGATGTTAGTGATGTCACTGATGTTAGTGATGTTAGTGTTGTTTGTGATGTTTGGGATGTCACTGATGTTTGTGATGTCACTGATGTTAGTGATGTTTGTGATGTCAGTGATGTTAGTGATGTTTGTGATGTTACTGATGTGTGTGGTGTTTGGTGGTGTGTGTGTGTGTATTACAGCTCAGATCTGGGACTGTACGGCGCTGCGCTGTGGAGAGACGCGCCTGTCAGACAGTAAGTGTCACTGTTCTGATGACTGTCTGAACGCCGGAGACTGTTGCTCAAACTACAACAGCGTCTGTAAGGGTGAGTCTTAATTATCAGCAACAGGTCCATCTCTGTGAGGCTGTGCTTTGGACTCATGTTGGTTTATTGAGTTTGATTCGGGTTTGTATTTTCATTAAACCAAACACATGCATACTCAAAACTATGCAGATAGGTACGTAGGTGTAAAAATTTAAAAATAAGTGTAAAAATATTATAACAAAAATTATTTCCGTCTTTCTACTTCAAAATGTTTGTGATGCAGGAGACACGCAATGGGTTCAGGATGAGTGTGTGGACATGAACCCAGCCAAATGCCCTGCCAGGTGACACACACACACACACGCACTCATACACACACACACACACACACACACACACACACACACACACACACACACACACACACACACACACACACACACACACACACACTCACTCACTCACTCACTCACTCACTCACTCACTCGCTCACACACACACTCACTCACTCACTCACACACACACACACTCTCACACATACATACTACACACTATATAGTTTAATAATATGTCCTATGTCTTAACACAAAACAGAACGTAAAAAACTTTTAAATACATTTACATTTTTAAATACAAACCATTTTTAAGCCTTTTTAACTAGTAATATATTTAATAAAACAGTGAAGTTTTAAGATATAGTCTATCATTAGATTTATGCTCAGTGTTTATGATCTTACAAGGTAAAAAAAACATCAACCCAGTAAAATTTAAAACTTCAAATTAATTTCTGCATTAAAAGATGTCTGATCAAAGTGAAATCATCACAATCATTCAACAACTTTGAATTCAATTACTGATGAAGAAAAGCCCTTTAAAAGTCATAGAATAAAAAAAGAAATGATAAATGAATCACTACGCCACTGAATCAATTCAATCATAAATCATTTAATTGAATCACTGCAACACATCATGGTGAATCAGTTGAATCGTATAAAGGCAGTGATCTGATTTTCTCTCCTCCTGGTTTGATGACTGATCGATTACTAGGAGATTTTTGGTAGGTAGTTTTTTAGTTGTTTATTGATGTGTGTGTTTGTGTGTTTGTGTAGTTTTAAGAGGCAGCCGCTGCTGTTGGTTTCTCTGGATGGTTTAAGAGCCGAATATCTGCAGACGTGGAGCTTACTAGTGCCAGTGCTGGAGAAGATCAGTGAGTCACACACACACACGCACGCACGCACGCACACACACACACACACACACACACACTAACACACACACACACACACACGCGCGCACGCACGCACGCACACACACACACACTAACACACACACACACACGCACGCACACACACACACACACACACACTAACACACACACGCGCGCGCGCTCACGCACGCACGCACACACACACACACACACACACACACACACACACACACACACACAGACACTCACACACGCACACACATACTCACACACACACACACACACACACGCACACTCACACACGCACGTACACACACATGCACACACTCACTCACACACACACACACACACACACACACACAAACACACTCATTTAATCCATTGAATCTCAGTATTAAACTGTGTGTGTGTGTGTGTGTGTGTGTGTGTGTGTGTGTGTGTGTGTGTGTGTGTGTGTGTGTGTTCAGGAAAGTGTGGTACGTCTGCACCCTTCATGCAGGCTGTGTTCCCTAGTAAGACGTTCCCTAACCACTACTCTATAGCCACAGTGAGTCCTCCCCCCCCCACACACACACACACACGCACACACTCACCCACTTCACATACGCACTTTGCCATTTACGTCTCCTCTGATTCTGCTGAGAAACTTCTGGAGGAAAAGTGATACTGCATAATCGTGACTCATGTGTGTTTTTAACCTATGCGTCAATCTTTCCATATGAAGGACTTCCACTGAACAAAATAAAATCACAAAAACTGCATGTGAAGCTTGACATATGAAATAATAGTCCGAAAAATGGAATTTTTTGAAATGGAACAAAACAGAAGTTTGCATTATGTTTTTTAATGTTTTGTATCATATTTGATGCATCAAGCTTTAATGGCTCATGATATAGTGAGAATATGAAGGAAAACCTGCTCAATTTTATCCAGACTCAAACTAAGCAAATATATGTTTGCTACAGATGCTGATATTTATATGATTTACTGATGCTTGTAATGTAAATCAATTAGTTCTATACAACAGAATAGCAGATACTGACATAAAATGCATATAAATATCAATATCTGCCAATAATATTTCCTAAAATCAACCTAAGATTCCTCACCATTATTGTGATTAGTGTTCCCTTTGGTTGGGCACTTGGAACTTCATTTATATTATTCTGATTCTCTTCCAGTTGATGCAGTGATGCAACATGAAATCACAGTTATTTGATTTCAAAGGAAGTGAAGTAATAAATATTATATATATTTATATTTAAATTATTTCCATGTTCTTAATGAATGTATTTATGATGCTTAACATAACTATCATGTTTAATAATGATCTTTTTACATTTTAATTGACCCTTCGCTAAGCCACGCCCGAAAACCGCCACTGGCCAATCGTGTCTTAGCAACCGTAACTAGGCGCGGGAGGTCTGGCAAGCTTTCGAGCGAGGGAAACATGCTGAAGCGTTGTGTGTATGGATTGTGCAATTCTGATACCCGGTATCCTAAAAGTTTGGACGGGGGAGTGGAATTTTTTTCCTTCCCGAAAATCTAATAGAAATGACGGGCGTGGATCCAGCAGTGGGAGACCACATTCACAACTAAATGTCGACACGATTAACAAAAAACACCTGTTGCTTGGAAGTTGGAAATAATTACGGTTCTTTGTTCATAATATACGTTTTAACGTAAAATAAGACGTTTAAAGACAAGACGGAGGCTCACTGACATACTTTAAAATATATTTCAGCATTTTGTTAATCGACGGCCTAAGTCCTGACTGAGTAACTTTGACCCAATCCGATCGCGGCTCTCCCGGTGTTAGTGTTATTCCACAAGATTTATGGATAAACTGTTTGATTTATAATTATTAGATTAGTTTCACATTTCACTTACCCTGCTGTGCACGAACATCGCTGTTCCTCGATTTGTGTGTTTCCCATATGAATGGTCAGCGTATGAGGCGCTGCTGCTGCGACTATAGGCTTTAGCTTCAATTTTTATTAAATTATTCTCTAATCGGTTGCATATTATTCCGTGGATATATCGCTTGAATGCACACTGCAGTCCCTTTGTCTTGCTCTCTCAGATATTTCACATGTTCGCCAAAACTGACTAATTATCTCATTGGGAATGTCTGACACCGGTGCACACACACTGTAATAAACGTGCTAGAAGCGAAAGCTTGACAGGCGTAGCAACAGTAACTAAGGAGGGCGGAGCTTAGCGAAGGGTCAATTGCAAACACTTATGGC